>NW_026596101.1:17410727-17423303 GCF_907164565.1 Psammomys obesus
TGTGTGTGTGTGTGTGTGTGTGTGTGTGTGTGTGTGTGTGTGTGTGTGCGCATGCATGCATGTGGCATGTGTGTAGACATGTATGTATGCATGCATGTTTATGCGTGCATTCCATACAAAGTGGGATAAAGTTCAAGAATGGTTCAAATGCTTATTGGAGATGGCCAAGTCCATTTGTACCATTCATTCATTCATTTCATTCATTCATTCATTCATTCATGGGATTTTATTTTACATCCATGTGGTCCTGGGAAAGAACACAAACTGTATTTAATCAGTCTACAAGCTGCGTTACTAGAATTAAAGTTCACATGATCCATCATCCCTTTGATTTAAGTCTGTCGTTTTCAGGGGCCAAGTCGTCGGAGGAAGGCTAAGCACATTTATATAAATAATAATTGCATTATTTGTTGGTTTCATTATCTGGAATAAAATGTGTGCAAGCATGAGTCTTGGAAAGCCGATAGGAACCTGGTGGGCTAGGAGAAAAAGGAACCAGAGTGCCGTCACTTGTGGATGAATCAGAAGCCAGGCTCTCGGGAACTAGAGTGAAACTGTGTCTGCACAGCTTGCTGGAGGAGCTGGTGCTTTCCACACTTCAATCACACCCAGAGCTGATAGGCCCTAAGCGCTCTCTTCTGGGTGAGCACCGGCAATTTCATTTCCAAGAGAAGATACCCTACATGAAAAGGTGGCATTTCAGAGGCTCTCCCTCTTTCTACCCCCATGTATATATTTTCAGGGTATTTAATGTAAAAGAAACTGAAATCTGCTCCCTTGGAAAGCTTCCATGGACGCAAGTTCCCTCTGAGAAAGCCGTCGATTTCTCTCATCACCCACGAAGTCAGTATCTAGCTGCTTTCTGTAGGAGGCCAATTCCAAATCCAGTTTCCAAACACCTGCCACTGCTGTTCTTTGATTTTATTCTCAAATGCCATCATGGGGAATCTGTTCAAGCAATCACCACCATGGTCAAAAACCCACAGAAATAAAGCTCCTGTGTATCTATGTCCCCCAACCCATGTGGTGTTGGAAGGACCACAATGCTATCCAGCCCATGCCAGCCTCAGTGACAGAGCCAAGGGCTGAGCACAGTAACCGCCTTGCTTGAATCCCACCTCTACAACTTCTTCCCTTTATCCTCACTTCTGCCCTCTTCCTCTTTCTACCTCATTTGTTCTCATCAGTAAAATGGGAAAGAACTGATATTTCCAGATTTAAAGAATTAGAGCAAGTGTAGGCATAGAGAAAGCTCATTATAGGAAGGTTAATTGCCTGTGATGTAGAACCTCTGCCCCATAGAAACATGATTTCTCTTCAGTCTGGACAGTGTTTTTTTTATAAGTTTGTGATTTTGGAAATCTTGCTTTATAGGCATTCCGTGAAGTCTTGGTATGTTGGTTGCAATGTATGGCTTTTCAAATCTACAGAGACAGAAAGTAGATGAGCTTGCCTGGGGCTGAGGAGTAGAGGCACGGACTGCAAATGAACAGGGAACATCTGGGATGATGGCAGTGTGCTAAAATTGGGCTGTAGTGAAGGTTGCACAGTCTGTGAGTTCTAGTAAAAAACACTGAATTTTATCTTTGAAGTAAATACTTTTTCATGGATTATAAATCGTACTTTAATCAACTGTTAATAAAAATTAAGGTGAATTGGATGAGTGGACCGACAGATATGTGATTAAAGCAACTTGAATAAAGTGTTAATTGTGCAAGCTGTTTAGGATAACTGTTGACTAATTAGTGGTAGGTGTTTGATATTCTAATTCTTTCACTTACTAACATAAATAGTTGGCCAATGTCAATAGTCATGGTTTTCCTACTTCTCTTAGCATTGGAAATATTCAGAGTAAAATTTCGTAGAAAACAGATGTGACAGCTCTAGACTTTGCAGGAAGGATGGGTCCTCCCACTTTGTGGAAATATATAAATATACATACAGTTAAATAATATAAACGGAAGCCAACCACACTCTGGCTTCTTTCGATAGAAGTATGTCAAATGTGTTGAAAGTCTTGGGGAAAGCAAGATAAATATCTCCACTATATGGGTGATGAAACCAAGTCTAAATCATGTTTAAATGTACATATCAATGGAAACATTTGAACATGGTGTGGAGGAGTAATCTGTTAGCCTGTGGTTTAAGAACCACATTCTGGGAGCTGTTCACACGTCCACATCACAGCTTCATTCGTCTGACACTCTTCCTTCAACGTGGAACAGATAGCATAAGTGTGAGCACAATTCTGAACTGACTTCATTTGGCTCTGTTCACAATAGAAAACCTCTTTGGATCTTCTGGAAAGATGGAGAAGAAGCAGTCTCACGCTGGCACTATGGCTACTGTAAGATAATGGAGCCGAGGCCAACCACCACCTGTGAGGATGGCTGAGGACCGAGATTTTAGACGGCAGGCCAGAGACTCATCCTTTCTATTTTCACAAGGACCTCTACATTTTTTAAGCAAGCATGTAAGATCATCATGTGTGTGTTTATTTCACGTGGGTAAAGCCGTTATTGCTGAACACCGAGGAAACTCAGAATAGCAGCAGGAAGTGGTTCTTACCTGCTTGTCAGAAAACCTAAGAGGAAACCATGAGCAGAGTTCATGAAGTTACGCCAGTACAACATACTGCTAAGACTGTTTCCCCTGCTTGGCTCCAAACTTAAGTCAGTAGCCAAGATGACTTGACTTTGAGAGGAATCCCACAGTGCCTTCCAAAGCTTGAGTCAGATGCCATATTGGAGAGGGCAGGGAGTGGGTGGCCACATGTACGGAGAGGAATGTTAGTGAGAAATATCCTGGGCACAATAAACTCAGGAAACACTATTTCCTTGACACCCGCAGAACACCCCTTCTTAGGAATTCCTTTGTCTGTCGCTTCCACCCAGCTCTCTCTTATTTGAGCTTAAGTCTTTGAATAAGGGTTCAATATAGATAGAAAGGGAGACTCTAGTCTATTTCCTTTGCAAATTCAACACCAAATCAGTTGGTTTTATTTCAGACATGAATGATTTTCTGAAGTGGGTCTCGCTAAAAAGAAAAAGATAATACAAACAAAAACCAAACCAAACCAAAACAACAACAAAAACACATAAAAGAGCTGCCTCCATGAAATGAAGCTTGTTTATATTGACCATTGCTGTTGGGAGTGCAAAATTGTGCAACCACTGTGGTAATCAGTCTGGCAGTTCCTCAGAAAAATGGGGAATGTTTCTTCCTCAAGACCCAGATATACCACTCCTGGGAATATACACAAACGATGCTCCACCATACCACACCACATTTGCTCAACTGTGTTCATAGCAGCTTTATTCATAAAAGCCAGAAACTGGAAACAACCTAGATGTCCCTCCACCAAAGAAAGGATGGAGAAAATGTGTTACATTCACACAATAGAATACTACTCAGCTTTAAAAAAAAATAAAATAAAAACATCTTGCAACTTGCAGGCAAGTGGGTGGAACTAGAAAAGATCATCCTGAGTGAGGTAACCCAGACCCAGAAAAACATGCATGATATGTACTCACTTATAAGTGGACATTAGCCATGATGTACAGGATACCCGTGCTACAATCCACAGACCCAAAGAAGCCAAGGAGGGCCCAAGAGAGGATGCTTGAATCTCACTCAAAACAGAAAATAAAATAGACATCTGAACTTGATGGAGGGAGATAGCTGTGTGAAAGAGGGGACAGGCAGGGTAATGGTGTGTGTGTGGGGGGGTTCAGGATCAGTTGTGGGAAGGGAGAGAAAGACCCGAAAAAGAGAGTGGAAGTTGGTGGGAGGCATCACTGGGACAGGGGAGACTCCCTTGAGTCTATTGTGGTGACCCTAGATGAGATTCCTAATAGGGTATTTCAATCCTGAAGTTGCCACAGCCTGTAGCCAGGTGAAATTTCCAGAGGAGGGAGGGGGACACCAAACCGCTCACAGAAGCTTCAATCCCAAATCAGTCTTACCTACAAGAAGGGTAGTGATAAAGATCGAGCAGAGGTTGAGGGACTGGCAAACCAATGACTGGTCCAACTTGAGACCCACCCCATGGGAGAGAGTCAACCCCTGACACTATTAATAATGCTCTGCCATGCCTGCAGACAGGAGCCTAGCATAACTGTCTTCATCCAGCAGCTGATGGAAACAGATGCAGAGACCCACAGCCAAACAATAGGCCGAGCTCGAGAGTCTAGTGGAAGAATGGGAGGAAGGACTGAGGGACCAGAGGGGTCAAGGACACCACAAGAAGGCCTACAGAGTAAACTGACCTGGACCCAGGGGCCTCACGGAGACTGAACCACCAACCAAAAAGCTTGCATTGGCTGGACCTAGTACTCCCTGCACATAGGTAGCAGATGCGCAGCATGGTCTTCATGTGGATTCCCTAACAAGATTATGGGGTGCTTCCGACTGTTGCATGACTTTGGATCCCTTTTCTTTATCTGGGCTGCCTTACCTGGCCTCAGTGGGAGAGGAAGTGCTTGGGCCTGCTGAGGGTGGGTTGGTAACCATGGGGGAAAGCTCCCCTTCTGTGAGTAAAAGGGGAGGGAGAGGCATGTGCGGGAGTAGGTCCTGAGAGTAGCACTAAGAGGAGGGCTGTGATCAGGCTGTAAAATAAAAAAAGAAAGAAAAAGAAAAAGTAGAGAAAAAAAAATAAGATCACTTCTGGGGAACCCGTGGTACAGTCAAAAAGATGGGCATGTAAGTGAATTAATTACTAGGCAATCAAGTAAAAGCAAATGTGACAATTAAAGGAACGAAGCCATATGTCACTGTGACACAGAACAGAAAATAGGCAGACATGGTGTATTTTCTTTAGAAATACTTTTTTTTTTTGCTTTTTTGCTTTTTACTTTTTTATTTATTACAATTTATTCACTTTGTGTCCCAGACATAGCCCCCTCCCTTGCCCATTCCCAATCCCGCCCACCCTCTTCTCCCATGCCCCTTTCCCAGTCTACTCATAGGGGAGGTCCTCCTCTTCTTCCATCTGACTCTAGCCTACCAGGTCTCATCAGGACTGGCTGCATTGTCTTCCTCTGTGGCCTGGTAACACTGCTCCCCCCTCAGGGGGAGGTGATCAAAGAGCAGGCCACTGAATTCATGTCAGAGACAGCTGCTGTTCCCACTACTAGGGAACCCACTCAGACACTGAGCTGCCATGGGCTACATCTGTGCAGGGGTTCTAGGTTATTGCCATGAATGGTCCTTGGTTGGAGTATGTCTCAGAAAAGACCCCTGGGCCCAGATTTTTTTGTTGTTGTTCTGTTGCTCTCCTTACAGAGCTCTAGTCCCCTCCAGGTCTTACCTACTTCTTCCATAAGATTCCCTGCACTCTGCCCAAAGTTTGGCTATGAATCTTAGCACCTACTTTGATCCCCTGCTGGATAGAGTCTTTCAGAGGCCCTCTGTGGTAGGCTCCTGTCTTGTTCCTTATTTTTACCCTCTTTTGATGTCTATCCCATTTGCCTTTATGAATGAGGGTTGAGCATATTACGCAGGGTCCTCTTTCTTGCTTAGCTTCTTTAGGCTAGAAATAACTTTTGAGTCTGATTAACATGTCCCGATAACATAGCCAATAATTATCAAGTATTTCTGCCACGCTCAAATAATGTGATACAATGTTTTGGATCTGTGATCTAATTTATACTTCACAATGAACTACCAACTAACTACTGTTTTAGTGCTCCCAATTTTCCAAATGAGCAAAGCTCAAGTGCATTTGCTTAAAATAGGCTGCAGTCTACAGCTTCCCATCCTGGAGGCTTAGCCGCTAGCAACATGCTTCTGCATGTACGAACATGTCTCCAAGTTCAACCGCTGGCTATTGACTCTACAAAACAGACCCTCAAGTAAAGTATCCCCTCAACACAGTTAGAGCCAACCTAAACAATATTTCCTTCTGGGGAATTACTTTGTGTGTGCAGATCTGCTCAATGAGGCATCTGTGGTTAGAAAAAAAAAGCAGCATTTTAATAAAATGAAAAGTCCCAATATACGCTAAATATTGTGCAATAAATTAAGACTCTGGGACTTCAATGTGGTTTTAAGCAGAGCCTGGGAGAGACACTTTACAGGGCTGGTAGAGCATGGTGGAGAGAGCAGGAGAGATAAGTGGCTTGGTGATGAAGAGTACTTGCTGTTTGTGTAGATGACATGATTTAGTTCCCAGAACCCCTATGGCCACTCACAATGGCTTATAAGTCTATCCCCTAGTGATCCAGTACTCCATGTATGTCAAACATACTGTGCTACCCCCACATACATGCAGGAATTCACACACATAGAATTAATCTTAAAAAGGAAAAAAAAAACCAACAACAAAACCTAACCTCTCATATAAAACTGACCACCATTACTCTTCCTGCCTTCCTTTAGGACTTTAGTTTATTTCTCCACTTGGGTTTGGTGGTTTTTGATGATCACCTCTTCCCCATATGCCTGTGTGAGTCCTCCCTTTGTGGGAAGCAAGGTGTGGTGCTTGGACTCATTCTCCAAGTTCATCTGCGCTAGGGCTGTCTCCAACTTGGAAGACTGAAAGAGACTGGCTGAGTTCCAGCCCTCATAATTATGTCCTAATTTGTCTTTATTTCTTCTCCTTATTTTTCATACAATGTTCTTACCACAACTCAAAACATAATTGCATTGCTTTCTTTTTCTGTACAAAAGAAAAAAATGGAAGCATTGTGAGTTCCCAATGACACGTGCTTTATTTTAGCTCAATTACTGCTACATGAAACTTAAACGGAGGTACTAGGATAGAAGCTAACCTACTGAGATATGCATATATTTCCTATATGAATATTGTATCTAAAAGAAAGAATAAAAGAAAAAGGAGGAGGAAGAGAAGTATAGAAAGTAGAAGAGGACAAAGAGGAGGAAGAGGAGGAGTTAGTGAAGAAGAGAGAACTCTTAAATTATCTAAAAGTCAGCATGCTAGAATGCCTTCTTAGCAAGCTGCTCTTGCAGAGGTCACTGGTTCAATCTCCAGCGTAAAATCACCTGTAACTCCATCTCTAGAGAACCCAATTTCCTCTGCTGGCCTCCACACACACAGAGCATGTAAATTTACACAAGCACACACTCATAAATTAAAGATAAATAAATACCTAAACAGGCACTGGAAGACCGTTCAGTGTACATCTGTGACTGCTTGACCCTGGACTCTCAACAGCTCTTTGCTTCATACATGTGAACCCTCCAAATTGTCCAATCAGTTTTTCTGTGTATACTGCAAATTCCCAAAACATGTTTGAGTCACAGAATTCTCTGACATTCCTGGAAGCATTCACTAGGTATCACTACCTTAGGATTTGGTTTGTCTCTTGTATGGGTTTATACTCATGGCACAATGTCAAAAGCGTGCTCTCGACACCAGATTGGTTCTGTGACTTGAGTCAGATCACTCCAATGTGTCTGTTTTTCAAACTTCAAATGAAAGACAGTGATTAGTATTCTGTCAACATTTCTGGCCAATTCATCACCTTAAGCTATATAATATACTTAAAAAATACTGTATAACATTTTCTATATAAAGAGTTAAAATTATAAAGAAAAGAGCAAGGAAGAGAAGTACAAATTCTTTTTCTACCCAGATCATAAATTCATTGATGTCAATTTCAAAGCTAACACACTTAAAATACATTTGTTTATTTGTGGTCTGTCATGTAGCACTGGCTACCTTCAAACTGACTCTGTAACTGAGAATGACCTTGAACTACTGACCTTTCTTCCTCCATCTGTGGACCACTAACATTTCAGATACACTTGGTTTATGTGGTTGCTGAGACTTGAAGTCTCAGCACGATAGGCCGGCAGTCTAACTGGGCAACATCTCCAATGCTGATGTTGTATTTTTATTACTTTCAGGTTTCCCATAGTGGAACTTCACAGGAAGGCATCACAGGAAAGAAAGTAAGTGGAAGTGGACTGGGAGGAGGCTACACAAATATCTTGAGGTGATCATTGTCACATGCATATAATATCATACTTCCAAGAAGCATTGGTCTGGCTATGAAAAAGAACAGCTATGGAAAATTTGTGGTTATGAAAATATGGCAGCCACTTTCCCTTTGTGGATGGTCATGAAAGCACATAAAACAACTGAGGCATGCATCTTGCTGCAGCAAACAGCCCTTGCACGTGAACAGAATTCCATGAATACAATACCTTCATGTTTACTTGTCTGATCAAGAAGTTCTGAAGGGAAGGAAGAGAGAGCACACTAGAGACTGAGAAGTAGTGTTTTCTATCAGTGAGTCAGCCTCTGCTGGAACTAAGGGATACCGAACTCAGAAAATGCGACCTGGAATCTAGCTGTGCTGGTGACCATATCCTGCATGAGCATTTTGATAAAAATACCCAACTTTTGGCAATCAGGACTGTTATATTACTGCTTCAGCTACATGCTATCCACCTAGATGTTACAATATCTCATCTCCCCAAGTCAATAATCATCTGTAGAAATAAAATAGAACTAGAATCCAGAAAGCTGGTTCCATACTCCAGTCTCTTACATTCCTGCTATCTGCTCTGCATATAGGAATCCTAGCATAGGATTTTGTGCTATGGTTGGTACATAGTAATTGCTCAGAAAGCCAATATTTCAACGTCCATGAGTTGAGCAGACTTGACTAGAGGAGATATGACCTACCCAAGGTCACCAGCTGGTCCTCCTTCCGTGGTTCCTCATTGTCACTGCAGGCAGGAAATAGCAGGTTATCTATTTTCCTTGCCATTCTCAACATATTCCTTTGGTGTGGATTTATTTTAAAGAGATGGCCCTCTTTAAATTACAGTGGTTATATAGACACATAATTCTGATCAGACATTACAGGTTGTTGAAAATTTCCCACTCATGCCATTTCTGAGTGTACATGCAAGCATGTATGTATGTGTGCGCATGTTTACAGGCATACATCTGTGTAAAATGTGTGTGCCAGCTCATGTGCTGAGGATTAAACGTTCATATTGAAAGAACATGTTATGCCAGCCTTCATTCTTCATGTCTCTTCTTGAACAAGGGATTTCCCCAGGTTTCAATGAGGGAAATAAATTATTATTGAACCAATTCAGAAACTATCACTACTCAAAGTTGTAGAAAGTAAAATACCAACGGTTAAAATCCCGCTTACTGCTTTCCTTATTCCACCACCTGGCTGTAAGTCCACAGTTTTCTGCTATATTAATGATATGAGTTCAGTTGTCTTTAAAAATCTATAGGATAAATAGTTGACTGGAAGTACAGGTGGAGCAATCCCCAGAGCCGACAATAAGAACCAGTGAGCCTCAGCCATGAGAGTGACTGGTTGCCAGTTTCTCTGTTAAGAGTCATTTTTTAACAACTAAATACTTAATAACTTTTCTATTGAAAGCCACAGGCAAGAATTTCCAGGCAGCAGACACCCAAATCTCCAAGTGGACAAGCCCTCTGAGTAATGGATTTACAGAATGCCAAACAGTGTGCTAGCAAAATTAAAATCATCACCCCTTCAGCTAAGGTAGCAAAATGTTTACAAACAGGAGGATTAAATTTTCATTTTCATCCTGTGTCTCACAGGGTGCACAGATCATTGTAACTGTTTGCATTTGAAATATCGCTAAATAGGCTACAGTAAGCTTCACCAAGCAAGGCAGAAAACTAGAGAAATGATACCCATGAAGGACGTTTGGTTATCTTAGTCTTAATTCTTCCTTAAAAGCAGCCAGGCTTCCATTTTGCCTCCATCTACTTTCATTGACAGAAGGCAGTTTGTACATGTAACCAATCCTTTCCAAAATATACCTGCCTGTGCATTGACTGTGGGCAACAAACCAGAGGACAGTGCCTAGTGGGTGAGATAGAGAACACCCAATTGTGGCAGTTTCCCGATAGTTGCACAACGAATCTGTGCTCAGATTATTGTATTGTCATTAACTGCATTCAGAATAAAGGAAACAGTGAATAAGTGATGATGAATTCATGTGTCTGAGTTTTGAAAACCTCGCATAAGCATGGTTATTGGGCCTTGCACTCACTTAAAGTGCAAAAGGAAAATAAAATATGGTGAAACTCAGAAATGTTAATTGGTCACAGATTTCAGCTCAAGATTGATGACAACTTCAAGGGTGATGGAAATTTCATTTTTCCTGGCCAGGATATGTCATAAGGTTGGATTAAAAAAAAAAAAACTATATTGGCAAACCTTTGCTATTTGTCTCTGTGGCCCCCTGCTACTGATGAGTAAGCGTTTGGGATAGGATTTATGAAGCCTGGAGGTTTCAGAAGAATTGTATAATATTCATCTCTTTGTCAGTAAAACTTTCTAAAGTCTTACATATTTGTTGAAGCACAAGACAATGATAGGAAAATTGCATAAAAGTTTTCTGAGTATGTACTGCATGCACTTATTTATATCTGCACGCAGAACACACACACTTCTGGAAGACAAATAGAAATTTCCATGGCTTTGTTACCATGCTTATAAATATTATTATTTTTTTTTAGAAAAAAAGTTAGTATCTGGGACATACATAGCAGTTGCTCATTCATTTAAAAAATGTTTTGAATGAGAACTCCAGCTTGCTTATTTGGCACTGCCTTCCTTGCAAGTGTATGTAGAAAGGCTCGATAAGCTTCCTCAACTTTAAGTAGCTTGAAAGTGCGTGAGTGATTATTTAATAAACCCTCAAGGAAATCATGCTGATTGCATTGGCAGGAAAGAGGACTACCCATTGAGAGCCCCTACCTCAGTCACCAAAGTTGGCCCTGAAGCTTTTACTATCTTCCAAAAAGACAAATCAAGCTTCAAAATAAGAAAAAAAAAAAGTCATAGCGAAGGGCATTCAATAGGATGTGACTTGTGTCTCCGTGTGTATTGCAAAATTATTTACAATAACCATGGTATGGCATGGACCTGGAAGCCATGGAAGAACAGGAAGAGCTGAGGGTTCAAATTCCTGTACTTACGAAGACAAAAGAACTCTAAGTGGCTAGGAAATTGGGTGGCTCTAACAAGACTAAGATGACCCAACCTTAGGGAAATTCCCAGACAAGTCAGCTCGTGGCCACTACAGTCAATAGGCAAGGGCAGCTATAGAATCATGAAAGATCACCAACGACTGAGTGGGATAGGGTGTCAGGAGCTACATCCAACAGAGAGAGACCTGACTGAAAGCCCCACCAGTCACCTGAGGGGAAGCTATGCATGCAAGAGAGAGAGGAAAAAGGAAAACCACTCAGAGACCATCATAACCCAAGGACCATAATCTATTCTTATACAGAAATTTAGTTATTCACACCCCTTCATCAAGATACCATGTAGGCCACTTGGAAAAATATGTTGAGCATGGGGGCAGGAGTGGAAATCAGATGGTTTAGTTCATTCTTTTTTTTTTTTTTTTGTTATCAGATTCTATTGATACTGATCATTTTAGTTTAAAAGACTAGACTCCACCTCAAGAGACTGAACCATCAGATCAGAAGCACAAACTTGATTGGGTTTTCATCAGCAGCTATTTTTTTCTTCATTAATTAAGGACTTGGAAGAATTATAGACAAATAAAAAATGATTTGTTCAAGTTGTAATGAGTACTAAACTTATTGCCCTGATTTGCCCACAGCCTCAGTACAAATGCCCTGCATTTGTGAAATTTAGCTCAGTTTAATTTAATCATGTTTTTACCTGAGACCCACAAGACCTCAATTTGCTTTAAAACTGCTTTTATTCGATTCTGTATGAGAGGCAATATTTATATATCATTGTTACAAATGTACAAACTCTTTTGAGAGTGTCTATCCTAGTGATCATAAAAAATGTATCTCACTGAGTTAATGACCCAACCAAATTCAGATGCTAAGTGGCATTCTTTTCTAATTAAGAATGTTGTGTTTCAAAGACCTAATCCTTACTCTATTACAAATACAGTTCATACTGTGGCTTGCATAATTAAGTGGGGGCATATAAGACTTATAAACCAATTTATCATATTAAATCTTCAGAGGATGAAAAAAGACAAACCTGTTTTATGTGCTGATAATTGCTCTAGCTATTAATTCTTTGTTCAGTATACATAGTGGGTCACTAATTTTTTTCTTTGTTAACAAGCAATTATCATTAGACACGACCAGGGATGAGATAAACCTGGTAGCCATCTATGGCAGGTAAGTTTTCAGATGGTCCCCAGGGTGTGAACCCTGGTATATACACCCTGTCTCTTCCTGTTCATTACGGGCAAGAGCAGGAAATATGATGCACTACATAAATATATAGCATGAATAGTTTAAGGTTGACCCTAATGTAAGGGCAGGTTTTTTTTTGGATGATCCTGACCAATCAAATGTGGTGTTCAAAATATAAACAACCAGGAATATGCTTACTGGAAGGGGTGGAAACAGCAGACAGCTATAGGTGAGGGAGGAAGCCACCTGACGGGTAGATAAAGACCCATGGCTAGCAGATTGTAGGGGCTGGAAGAACACGATACCTGTGTGAACGGGCCTGCCCTTTCCCACAAGTGCCTCAGGAAAAGTTGCAAAGCATGTGTTTGTGTGTGTGTGTGTGTGTGTGTGTGTGTGTGTGTGTGTGTGTGTGTGTG
>NW_026596101.1:17423313-17493890 GCF_907164565.1 Psammomys obesus
GTGTGTGTGTGTGTGTGTGTGTGTGTGTGTGTGTGTGTGTGTGTGTGCATTGCAGCATTATTACCTCACGGACCTAACTCCCATATTTCAAACCTGTGCTTTGATGCTCAATAATGCCCATATTAGCAAACCACATGCAGAGGTGGGTTGAACTTCCCAGTATTTTATGTCCCTATTTTACTAGTTCTTGTCAAATTAAAATACTTTTAAAAACATCTTTGGATTATTGGAAACTTGTTCTGGAGGGGAAAGTAAATGCATTTCTCACTGTTAGGCTATGCTGAAGATTTATATTTTTTTAAGATATAATAGCTGCAGCCATATTTCCCTAGTGATAAAAAGAAATCCCCTTAGTAATCCATACAAAATCCTGAAGGGCTAAAAAGCAATGAAGAAGATTTCTAATGGTAAGTTATAAATCCTTTTAGAGAACATCTTGGTTTAAAATAATTTCAGAAAAAGAATGCACAGGAATTGAGCAGCACTATTTGGAAATCCAACAGCAATATCAAGGACACTCAAAAGGATTTTACTTTCAGAGTAGAGAGTGGAAATGAAGTTATGTTTGCAATGGTCATGGGGAAGTGACAAGGAAGTGAAGTGATCAGAGAAGCAGGGCTCATATCCCAATCTACCTTCTCAGAGCTTCATGGAAGCTCAGAGGTCATGTCTAACTGTGTCCCAGTCTGCTATAGCTTCAGGGGTAGGTGAGGCCCTCATCCTCTTTCAGGCCAATTCATTTCTCTGGTGTGTACAGCGGGAACTTGATCTAATGTGCTCACTTTTCATTTGCACTTTTCTCTGCCATTCCGTACAAATTACATGTGGTTTATATAGATTGCCAGCTTGATAACGCCCTAGAATCGCCCTGGAGACAAAGATCTGGCTGTGCCAGTAAGGGATCATTAAGATCTGGTTAAATCAAGTAGGATGATCGATGACAAATGTGGCCAACATTATTTCATAAGCTGGGATCTAAGACTACGTAAAATAGAAGAAATTAGCTCACTGCATCACCCTCTGCTTCCTAATGGCAGGTGCTCTGTAAGCAGCAGCCTTGGGTTCCTGCCACACCTTCCTTGTCTCACTTGCTTTGTTGGACGTCTGTTGGACTTTTATTCTCCCGTCTCAGTGGCTTACTGCCTCCTTCTGCTAATCTAGGCCTAGTCCTGGAGCTTCTAGACTCTGTATAATCTAACGTAGGCCTAATGTATTCAGCCTCTGAAACTTACTGCTGAATAAGCTTACCCTTTCTTGTTTTTACCGAGCTCCAGGCTGGCTGGTTCAACTCAGCAGTTCTGGCTCAAATTCCCCTCCCAGCTGACTTATTCAATCTGGCTTCTCATTTGGCCCCTGAATTGCTCTGCTTGGCCTCAAACTAACTCCAGCAATCTGCTCTAATCTCCTGGCTCTTTCTCATTCTCTGGCTCATTTGGTATTCACCTGAGACTAGCTTGAGCTCTCTTGGCAACTTGTCCCTCTATTACTACTGTCCCAGTAAAACTGCCTCCTCTCTCCTAATTCTGTGTTGCTCTCCTAAGTAGCTTCACTTTCCTCTCTGCTCTTGTGAGAATTGGGCACATCCAATTCTGTCAAATCTGTCATTTTTCTGCCACTCAACTAGACATCACTTTAAAACCTGGGTGTTTCCTTCCACAAACTTTACCTTCATTGTTGGGATTAAAAGAATGAACTACCATGCCTGGATCTAAGCTTTTCTTTACCTGAAACTTGCTCTATCCCAGGCTGGCCCTCAACTCATATCTGCTTGCCTCTTTTTCCTGGTTTGTATTTCAGCTGGATCACACAGACCTAGAAGGTCTTTCGATGTGATCTCTTGCCAGAGCAACCATATTCTAAATTAAAATTCCTCTACAGACATCCCCTCAAACTGTAGATCAGAATAAACCTTTGTTCCCTCAAATTGCTTCTTGCCAGGTGTTTGGTGACAAAAAAACAGAAAAGTAACTTACAAGATGATTTTATTCTATTTACCTGTATTTCCAATATCAAAAGAGGACTTTTACTATTATTAACTTTCACAGGCTGGATGTGCGTAAGACCCAGTATGAAAAGTAAACAAGGGAATAGTGATGTGGGATAAGATGCATGATAGCAGACTGCTGACTCAGGTGTAGGACCCCCCTTTCATCAAAATGAGAGGTGCTGTTCATGGCCCACTCACACACAATTGTTCAGGAATTACTCCAGACAAACTATTCATCTATATTTTCAACAATAAATGTTTTTGTTCTAAAAGCTACAATTCACTAACCTAAGTACTTAGAATAGTTCTTTTTTTTTTATTTTCAGGTTTTTTGAGACATGGTCTCACTGTGTGTCCCAGGATAATCTTAAACTCAACAATTCTCTTGCCTTTAGCTCCTGAGTGTTGGGGTAGTAGGCAAGTACCAGAACACTTGGGTTTAGAAATTATATTTGACTTTCACAAGAAAATCGTCACATCAGGACACACTCTAACTGGAGTCTTTAGGCAAGTATATCTTAAAGCAAATGTTAAAGGAGATAATTTAAATCTACATCTGTTTACATACACACAGATGGAAATGTTGGAAGCCTTCCCTGGATTTCTGCAGTTTGATCCGAAAGGTTAAATTTTTGACATTGAGTTGATACTGAAAATTCGAAGCATCAAATCATGTGAGGTGTCAAATAACCCTCTAGGAAATGCATTGTCTGAACATCTATTCGTAATGGAGACGTAAAGACTAGGGGTTAGGAGTATAGTTCAGTGATAGCATACTTGACTAGCATGGATGAGGCTCCGGGTTCAATCCCCTGAACCAGAGCAGAACAAAACATTTACATTCCAAACCATCTGAAAACAGAGGCATGCTTTGGTCACTGTCCTCAGAAAGAAACACTCAACTCGCAGACATAGTAGAAAACGCTGTAGGCAATCCCGGCCCCCTGCACATTAGTCATATTCTTTTCATTTAAATGTCCTTGAATGAAAAGATAATGGAAATAAAAGCTAGCACATTAGACAATAGCAAGAGACACTAAAACCCAAGTGAGTAGTAAAAGCACTTATTTCAGATAGTTTTAAGAGCAAAAATGCCTCTATTACCATACCAACACCCCCCCCCCAGTGAAATCTATTTTAATAAGAGTTTTGGATTTTTAAAAAATATGAAGATAGTAATTCCTGTTAGGCCACACCCCGGTTTCTGTTGTTAATATATCAGTATGTACACTTGAAGTGTATTTAGTAATGACTCAATATTGGTTATACTTTCCACTTAGGTGGAAAGAGTCACACTTTCCACCTAAGGCTGTTCTTTCTCCCATAGATTCCCATCTACAATAATCCATTACATTTAATCATCTATTGTATTGGCAAATTGTGCTGTCTGAGCTCACTGAGAAACTGGCTCTGAAAGAGGGATAATCTCTCCCTTCAAACCCAAATATGTGTGTTTCACAGTGTCCTTTAAAGTCCTTTGTCTGGGCATGGGTTAGCCACCACACTATCCCAACATGTCATAGGAATGAAAGGCACAGCCCAAAAGTGAAAGCATTGTGTCCTTGAGGACAGCTAGAAAGTAAACCGTTCTTGGCAGATGTTGTTATGGTTTATCCAGTAATATAAAGGCATGTGCCATGGGAAAGAAAGCTGAAGTGCAGCTACAGGAAGCTCAGCCATGGAGAGATAGCTCATTCTGGATCTCCAGCTCTCTATCACAACTTTCCAGTCAGTTGGTGCTCTGTTTTGTCAGTGCCTAGTTTGATCATGTTAGCTCTATTATTGCTACTTGCTCTTTTACTTGTAAACTGTGCTTAGCAGCATACCCCGCTCTTCCCAAGACATTCTCTATAGAGAACTCCAGCTGACTCCCTTCAAGGGAGCCATTTTGAGCACCTGATTTGATGATGTTTGTCTATATGCCTGTCTGTTTGTCTCATATCTATCTATCCATCCATCTATCTTTCATCATTTATCTACCTATCATCTGCCAATCTAGGATCTCTCTCTCTCTTTCTCTCTCCTCTCTCTCATGCATACACTTTCTTGCTTGCTATATAAAGTAATTTGAAACAAACGTATAACTATTGTATATTATTCTTAGGGTGGTACAGAATAATCTTGATATTATGGCTGTGATAATTTCTCAAAATTTCACTTCTTTTGATGATTTTGACAAATAATTTATAGAACCCTGCTCAGTTTCTCTTTGTTTGTTTGTTTGTTTGTTTGTTTGTTTTAAGATTGTGCTGAGATTTTTAAGTGATGAGGACTGGAATTCCGGAGGCAGTCATTTCATCTCATTCTATTAAGGACACAGAAGTGATTATGCTTGTGTTTATGCAAACCATAGTCACCCGGCTGGGGAGTTTTGCCAGTAGGTGTATATGCCTATGTGTGTGCCTGGAGGTCCGAGGTCAATTCTGGGTGCCTTTATGTGTGGCTCTTTACCTTAGTTTTGGAGACAAGGCCTCTCACTGAACCTAGAGTTCATCAGTTCAGTTAGGTTGAGCGGCCAATCATCAGGGTCCACTGCCTCTGCCCACTGCACTTGGCTCCTGTATGGGTGCTTGGGGAACAAGTTGATTCCCCAGGCTTGTGTGCCAGGCACTTTACTGACAGAGCCCTTTCCCCAGCCCTGCTTCATTAACTCTCTTATTTGTTGTCTCACTTTCCATCTCCCAGTACACCTGAAAATATGAATGAAGGATATGGGGGTGAGATAAAGCTTAACATTGTAACAAACTCCTAAATTCCTTTCCAGAGTCGCTGTTCTTTATTAAATGATTGATTGGTTGACTAATTGGCACCCAGAGAATTTATTACAGAGTTTCCTACAGTGTGCAGGGCACACTGCACTTCTTCTTAATCCCAGCAGCTTCCAGAGAGCATTGACAGGACTGTTTACTGTTTACTGTTAGCATTTGGTATTGACAGGTTCAAAGACATTAGCCATTTTGTGGCCTGTTGTCTTTAATTGGAGGTGTCCTAGGCCATGGCTTGTGTTTTATGTTGTTGTTTTAATTTATTTGTTTGCTATTGTAAATCATGAACCAGGCTTTTGCTGGTATATCTCCACGCACCTGGATCTCTCGAAGCAATCTGCAAATGACAAATTTCGTCTTTCTGGTGATATAATTGGAATGTGAGGAATGACTGGGTCAAGGTCATTCTGAATTTCTACCCAGATTGTCTGCTCTCCAACCCCTAGTGGTTTCCAACCTTCCTAGTGTTGTGAGACCTTAGTTTAGTTCCTCCTGTTATGGTGACCACCACCGTAAAATGATTGTCGATGCTACTTCATAACTGTAATTTTTGCTGCTGCTGTGAAGCATAATGTAAGTATCTGTGGTGCAAATGGTATTAGGCGACCCTGTGAAATGCTCCTTCAAACCTCCAGAAGAGTCACAACCCACAGGTTGAGAACCGCTTCCCTATACTCATATTTATGCTCATTGAGAACTATTGTGATGATTCACTGGGTCAGCTTACTACCATTTAGAATCACGTGTGCAGAATTAGCCAACTGTCTGGGTTATCTTAAATGAGGTGAGAAGACCCACCTCAAATGTGGTGCCAGTCTCTGGTAGCAGCCCATAGAAACAAAGGCAGGGGAAGATTGTTCACCTTTTGCTCCCTTTGTCCTTTTGCTCCTCTTGCTACAGAGATAATTCATCCTGTTGTTGCTGCTGCTGCTTCTTTCCCTGGCATCAGAACCAGTGTTTTCAGGCTTCCAATGTGAAACAGTGACTCTCCAGAAACCCTCTGGGGTTTTGGTGCCAGACTGAGACCGCTGTCATACCCAGTCTCTGGAATTGCATAGCCACTGTGTACTTGGCCTCTGTCATATAAGACAGATGTTATCTGACTGCTCTGATTGGAAAGATTGTCCTAGTGTGATTCTCAGTTTCAGTGATACAACACACACCAATGGAAATTTAGATAGGAAAGGGTTTATTTCATATTACAAATCCTAGGTCACAAATAGGGCAGGAACCCAATATAGGACTAAAGCAGAGATCACAGAACACTGCTTCCTGGCCTGTTAAATTGTTCATACTTAGCTTGCTTTCTTATACAACCCAGTAAAACCTGCCCAGGGCTGGATACAGGCTAACCTAATGAAGGCAATGTCTCACTCAAGGCTCTCTTGTCCCCAGTGACTATAGCTTGTGTTGAATTGAGAAAAACTAGCCAAGCACTCACCCTTAAGGACCAAGAAACTAGGAGGTTCTCAGTTTCTCATGTAAGATTTGTTGCTACTATGTCCATCCATTAAGCTTATTTAATAAGTACACACACACACACACACACACACACACACACACACACACTATGGGTTCTCTTACTCTTGAGAACTGTGACTAATAGAAGTATGTTTCTAATGGGAGCGCAATGGATCACGAACAGGAAGTACCTTGACACATTTCATATCATGGTTACTATTCCTGCTGTTAATATTATTACTGTGAGTATATGCCGCCTCTATTTTTTTCTAAAAGTGATAGCCACAATAACAAACAATAAAAGCCCCTGGTACACTGGGCTAGTGATACTTCATTGTAGTGAAGGGAGTATAGTTAAGCTTTATATTGATATAATTAAGTAGTGCACAAATCTCAGAATCCTTCACTCATCTGAAGGAAAATATGCAACATCTAAGAAAAATTAAACCTTACTTTCTTAAAGTAAGGGGAGGAGAAATAGTCTCTGACATGAACTTGCTCCTTGATCACTTCTCTCTGGTGGGATGACCTAGCCAGCCCACAGAGGAAGAGGATCCAGGCAGTCCTGATGAGACCTGATAGGCTAGGGTCAGACAGTAGGGGAGGAGGACATCTCCTATCAGTAGACTATGGAAGAGGGAAAGAGGAAGAAGAGAAAGGGAGAGTAAGACAGGGAGGAGAGGAGGGAGGGGCCAACAACCAGGATACAAAGTGAATAAATTGTAAATAATAATAATAATAATAATAATAATAATAATAATAATAATAATAATAAAAACTTTAACTAAGATTTTAGAGTAGTAACACTTGTTTCCTGGGATGCTTCCCTCTCACTTGCAATAGAAAACCTGCAATCTAATATTTAATATATGGACAATATATTCTCTTATGGATGCAATAAATAACCAAAGGCAATTTATATAAGGGGAGGCAGGACATCAGGGGCACACCTATAAGGTAGGCTGTGGTTACTGCGAAAGCATCTACCAGTTTTGAGCCTTCACATCATGCTGGACACAGGGCCAAGCACTTAGCCCCAACTCTCTTGCTTAAATTCAGCTATTAATAATTGTTTGTTATTTAGAAAGGAGGAAGCCAAGGACCAGAGAAAAGAAGGGATTCACTCAAAGTCAGACAAGGCTTAAGGATGAACTCTGAACCCAGGGCCTGTGCTCTCATGTCCTGCCATTAGAAGGCCAAATTTCATCAGCAGTTCATCATGCCAAGTACCTTGAAAAGGAAAAGATTTTATAGGATCTAGGAGGCCTATGGAGAATGTTGGAAGGTTACGCCAAAGGCTTTGTACATGCCACTTAGCTACAAGAGTGACAGCACACTGTTGCTTTTGTCAGCTCAGCTCAAATCTTAAATGTTTAATAATTTTCAAGTATGCTTGGAAGACTAAGATGATCACAGTCTATAATCACTAAAAAGCAGAAAGGACGGAACAAAGCGTTTGTATCATGTTGCCTTCCAACATGTCGATGTACATGCAGGAAAAGACCAATACTCAGTCGATCTATTCCTTCTAACAAGCTAACCCAAGGAGCCAGAGCTCCTTGTTTGACTGAGGAAATTGGAATCAATTAACAGACAGCTTGTTAATGTCTATTCCCTGGCAATGCTGCAAACGGCATCATCTGCTTCGAAGTTAACTCTTCTTTAAGTAGTCTTTTTACTATGTATGTATAATAACACCCAGGTAGAAAGACAGGCGAACTCAATAATATTTTATGAAAGTCAAGGCTGAGTTGATTCAATATTGGAAGAATGTGCTAAAGGCTCTATTGGCTTTAATCAGAACTTTTCTGTGTAGCGCAGCGAGTAGGAAGGCTTCAGCTGGGTACACTCCCTGGTCTCAAACATTTACTGTAAGGATGTAAGGCAGAGAAATCTCACCTGTGACTTCTTCTGCATTACTGATCAAATTACCCTGAACATGTGAGTTGGGCATCTTCCTGGGACGTGTAAGATTGATGGAATCCACAGGCTTGTTGATATTTCCTCTAAGATTTAATAACTCTCACATGCTGAATATCCTACTCCTTGACTCTTTAAGGAGATTGGGGCTAGAGAAACAAAAGTAAGGAAAGCTATAACTTTTAGTAACAGCTCCCGATTTCTTTATGATACATTAATTCTCTCAACTACATACAAGCAAGTGAAAGCAATGAACATTATGAGATTTTTTTTTTTTTTTTAAAAATACAGGTTTAGAATTCTCTAAACATCTGGATCCCCAACACTGTGGTTACAGGTTTTGCCACACAATGTTTCTATGGGGGTGGGGGAATCTTACGCAGAGGGCTATTTTATCATAGAAGTAACTACTTGAGACATGAAATAGCTGCTGCATTTTCATGTATGGATAGGTGCTGATCTTTCTTATCAAAAACTGTTTACCCAGCATGCAGTTTGTCAAGTCTCCCAATAATCATGAAATAAATTCATTTTTTTTTATGTTTTGCCTGGATTTCTTTATGGAATTTATTTATACCACAGCACATCCTGAATATACAAAGATAGCTGAAAGCACAAGAAAAAGATGTTAAAACAAACTACATGAAGATGATATTGGTTGTTAAAGCAATTAGTGCAAAAGAAGGTAGGTGTTTAAGCGTATGATACAAACACTGTTTCCTTAAAATTCTGCTTTCTTCCACTTGGCTTGAGAAGTTTACATTTTCTTACACTGATGCAGACATATATCCAATCATCAGCCATAGAAAATAAATTCATTTTTAAATATACTAGCTGTATTTTATCTTTCTCATGGACTTAAAGGGGTTAGAACTGATTCTATTGCCCAACAGGAAAAGAAGCTAATTTTCCTAGACCGGAAGAGAAGTGAGTAGCCTCAAGGGTGTGTGGTACACACTCTGTCTCTCTCTGAAATGACTTTTATAAATTATCACCACTTACAAATTAAAGTTGTCAGTTCCGGAAGAGAGTGAACGATTGAGGATGAGAAAGTCCTGCGAGATTCTGAAAGAGCCATGTTGTCCTTTGTCCAGACTGAGCCCTGTGACCTCACCTGACAGGAAAGTGTACTAAATGAGGCCAATGAAAGAAAAGCACAAACCAAGGAGTGGGTTATCTCGGATCAGCCACCCCCTTTCTTCCGATGAACTCACCACTGTTATTGACTGGTCATATTTAGATATGTGGCTCTGGAAAAGTGGTGAGCATACACAGACAGCATTCAGCAAAGCAAGAACAATTTTGAACAGGCAGGGGAATCTGAATTATGTAAGGAAGGGACCAATGTGCACACTCTGTGAGTGACTCATAATTTTACTCATCTACTAGTGGGAAGAAAGATGGACAGCCCCCTATCACAGAAGATGTCAGCTTTAAAACATAAAAACATCTGGACCTAAAAGAATACTTTAAAAAAGAGAACCAAAGGTAAGAGGAACTGGAATAAATATCCATTTTCCCCCTAGAAGCAAGACCACTCAGCTCAAAGCCTAAAGAAAATCACATTCAGTTTCTAGCATATATATACTAGAAAGACTAAGTATATACATATAAGACTATATATGACTATATATATATATATATATATATATATACATACACACATACACACACACACACACACATATATATATATATATACATATATATACTAAATGTCTCCTACTACATTTACAAAGGCCTCAGAGTATAGTCTAGCCATTTTCTCCATCCTTGAATGTCATCTTTGTCCCTTTCTTCTAGTCAATTTGCTTCAGTCATACAAATCTTTCTTCTGTCTGTGAGTGGGTCACACCATCTTTCTCATGGTTCCTACCACACCTTTTCCTCTTTTTTACTTACTCTCCCTACACACCCACATCTCTCTATCTTTCCAACTGGTTCTTCCCATAACATTAGTCTTGACTTAAGCACCTTCTCCTAAGGATAGAGAACGGTCCTTCCTTATTCTGTGTAAACAAAACTGCCCAGGTATTTCCTACCTCAGTTCTTGTGGTTTTGTCTCCCATCTGATACTGCTTACTGCAATGTCACTTTACAAGCTTGTAATTCCTCCCTCATAGAAGTTTCACCAAGGCTGGTGGTCTTCTACATGAGCCGTTTCAATACAGTAACTAGAACATAATAGAATCCCGGTAATTTTTCCAAATATTTATATACACATGGATAAAGGTGTAAGAATCATGATACTGAAGGTGTTTATCATTGTGTTAAAAATCTTCTCCCTTCAACATATCCTCCATAGCAAAAAAATTTTAATTATCAGTAAGAACACTACTTCCACAAGCTGTCCTATGACCTCCACACATCTCCACAACACATGCACACTTCAAACCATTCCCTTGCACAATAAAATATTCTTTAAAAGAATAGTAATATCCACTTATAAGTGAGTATGTACCATGTGTGTCTTTCTGCTTCTGGGATAACTTACTCAGGATGATCTTTTTTTAGTTATATCCATTTTCTATATAAAATAGGATAAACATACTAAAATCTATAGTCTTAAAGAAGCTAAACAACAAGGAGGGCCCTAGGGAAGAGGCTTAATCCTCAGTCAGAAGGACAGACAGGATAGACATTGGAAGTAGGAGAAGACAGGGGACAGGACATGAGCCTTCCACAGAGGGCCTCTGAAAGACTCTACCCAGCAGGGGATCAAAGCAGATTGAGACTCAGCCAAACTTTGGGCAGAAGGTAGGGAATCCTATGGAAGAAGGGAGAGATAGAAAAACTTGGAGGAGACAGAAGCTCCACAAGGATACCAACAGAACCAAAAAATCAGGGCCCATGGGGCCCTGCAGAGACTGATGAATAAAACAAGGACTATGCATGGAGAGGACCTAGACTCCCTGCTCAGATGTAGCCCAGGGGTAGCTCACTTTCCTGTGGGTTCCCTAGGAGGGAGAGCAGGGCCAGTCTTTGGCATGAATGTGGTTGCCTGCTCTTTGATGACCTCCCCCTGGTGAGGTGACCTTACTAGGCTACAGAGAAAAAGGATCCAGACAGTCCTGATGAGGTCAGATAGGCTAGGATCAGAGAGTAGAGGAGGAGGACCTCCCCTATCAGTGGACTAGGGGAGGGATATAGGAAGGGAATAGGGACAGAGGGTGGGACTGGGAGGAGATGAGGGAGGGGGCTACAGCCAGGATGCAAAGTGAATAAACTGTAAATAATAATAATAATAAAGAATAGTAAGCAGAAAATAAACTTTATAAGCACCAGTTCTACAATACTCCTCTATCTGGTAAAGCATGACCAAGATGGTTCTTGCACAGTTCCCTCCCATAAGGAATAGAGCCTGCTTTCAAAACCAAGAAGCTATTGCAGAAATGGCAATTTTGGGTTTCCAGGGCTAAATCATAAAATACATGGCTCCCTAGAATAGTCTTCTCAGGGAAAACTTTCAGCCAAGTTGGGGAAACTCTTCACATCTGTGAAGCAACCGAGAATGCAGACAGCCCCAAATGTTCATTATCTTAACATGAGTTCCTTTGGCCTTTATCAAAACTATGGGAGATTAGTCTTGCTCAACAGCTAAATTTGGGGAGTAGCTTTGCATAGTAACAGCACAGGAAACAATGTTCCATTGCCTGCAACTGCCACTCAAAAGTTATCAAGTTGCCTCAGTAGTGGCTGTAACTTTGGGGTGGCTATTCCAAAGTGAGACTGGGTAAAATATAATGCAATACGATGAAAATAATTGCTGGATATTGATAGTACTTGGCCCAGAAGGATTGTGACATTGTATGTCAGACATCAGAAGTGATTCCTTTCCTCTTGCTGGGCCAAAGGGTAAGCGGAATTGACAGGGTGGAAATTTAAAATGGCTCGGTCTCTGTTAGTTGGCTAACCCTGAAGGATACAATCACAGGGGTGTAAGTCCCAGGTATGTGCCCATTAGACATCCCTGGGCAGCCAGCCTGAAAAGATACGATCATAGGAAGCCTAACAAATGTGTTTTCGTGCTGAGAACTGTGGGGAGGCACCCTGTCTCTGAAGCTGCTCCCCTGAAGTCTCTGTGTGGCCAACCTTCCTTTTAGAAAAAAGGCTCTAAGAAACAGGCCTCGCGACAGTTGGGTGTTCCCATGTAGGGACATTTGTGATGAAGCCTTCTAAGTTAGGTTTCATTTTCTTCAGCTTTTGATAACTAAATCACACATCTAAGGCAAAACAAATGGAAGATGTTAAATAATAGAAAAATCTTCAAAAATAGGACTTGGTGGTAATAGAAGAGACAGTTCCAATTATTTTATCCCTTTCTCTTTCTCTACAGCCCAACCTCATTACAAACCTAGGCCAGCAAGAAAGAAAGGCAAGAAAAATTTATGATGGAGGCTGGTGCTTTCAAACCATCTTTAAGCATGCTTAGGAAAGAAAACAAAACTGACAGTGATGAGATTAAAACAGGCTCCTCATTCCAGCTGCTATGGATTTCATATACATTGATTTAGACTCTGGACTGCTGAATTCCAGTCTCTGAGACAGTAAGTTATATGCATTTTGTGGCAAGATTTTGTTCTTATTATGGTTGTAGCTGTATTATAATATAGGAAGAAATTAACTTCTCTAACATAGGCAAACATGAAATTCTTTGGGATGTTGCAGCATTTGTAGATAGGATAATTCAAAAAAAAAATAAAACTCGAGATATACAACTAAGAATTTAAATCAATGTCTAAACACATTGGGAGCCAGAAAACCAGGCGCTGTGACTGCAATGAACAGACGTGTAATATAATAATGCAAGTGGGAGAGAGCAAATAAACTGGTTAAGGAGCAAGAAAGGATGATGATAATACGATATGCCACCCTCTAAATTTAATTGTGTATGAGAATCACAACATTTCTATGTTACTTTCCATTTGCTACCAAGCCACTGTCCATTTTCTTGTACATCAGTCATAGAAATTACCATTATATAACGTAACAATCTTCAGGGAGGACTAGGCATGTTCTAGGCTGTATTAGTTTTCTCTTGCTGCATGACAAATTACCACAAATCTAACCACTTAAAATAACACGAATTCATCAGATTCTTTGGGTCGAAAGCATGGTGTGTTCCAGCTGGGTTCTCTACTCGAGGCCTTCCAAGGCTGAAGTCAAAATCTCAGTTGACTATGTTGTCAAATCCAACTAGGCAAATTTCTACTTCCAGACTGTCGTTACTAGCAAAAATCATTTCCTCACATTTGTATAGTTACAGTTCTCATTTTCTTGTCAGGTATTGACTGGAAACACCTCTCAGGACCCAGAGTCAGTCTCAGACTCTTCTCTGGGCCCTATCCATGAAATGGCATTTGGTTTATCAAGGCAAGATGGAAGGCATCTCTACAAGTTGGAATTTCTCATGCTGTTTGGCTCTGACCACTTAGGCCTATTTTATCCTGTTTCATACAGTGTGCACCTGATTAGGTGGCACCCAGGCACATCAAGACGACCTCATCACTCAGAGAATGACAAAGAGAGAAGTTTATGGACATACAATCTACAATAAATTTTGCACAGATCAGAAGCCTGAGTCATAGGCTTGTGCACCTGACCAGAAATCATGACTTGGTCCTTTCTTCCTTAGGGGAAGGAACATCCTAGGAGCATAGACTGGGAGTATGCTATGCCAGTTCTCAGGGCAACCAGCAAGATGGAGGTTAAGCCACTCTTTAGGTAAATTGAGAAAACATCCACCAAAATGAGAATGGAGCCTTGATGGATCTGAGTTTAGGGCAAGAGCTGGCAGAGACCCACGTTTGGACCAATTCTTTGAGAAAAGAACTCTGCCGGTATAGCTTTGTCCTCACTTTGGACTTAAGCAACAGGTTAAGGTTGAATCTGACAACAGCAACGTGACTCAGGGGATAAAGGTGCTTTCCTGGTGACGTGAGAGAAAGCTCTAGAGTCCCCATGGTACAAGGTGATCACAGACTGCTCCTCTGTCCGTGCTGTCCTCTGGCCTCTGTGTGCATGCTGTGGCATGTGCATGCACCTTCCTCACTAAAGTAAAACACAGTCATAGGATTTATTTTAAAAATGCATCCATGAAGAAAAGAGATGGGTCTTTGCTTGAGCCTGGTAGGATAACATACACAAAGCAAACAGACTCCAGATGTCATTCAAGGCCCAAGGAAAGGTTGTGCCCAGACAGGTCACACCAACTCAACTCGTAGTAAACACAAGCCTGAAAGTACTGGGATCTTGGCTAATACCTGCATACAGAGACTGTCTTATGAGGAAAATCAAAAGGGGTTTCCTTGTGTTTTAATTACTACATCTCCTGTTATGTTCTCCATATAAATTTGCCAAGGGGCACAGTTTACCTTCAAGGGAATATAAAGGAAAACAGTGAAAATTTCTGAGTCCATTGTAACTCAGCTGCCTCCGTGGTTGAGTCTCTTTCGAGGCATTCAAACTACAGAGCAGGATGCTGGTAAAGGAAGCTTTATGTGTACTGGCCACATGTTGACTTAACCCTTCAGCTTTGCTCCCTATTTCCTTTTTGCTAAATAGGAATAACAAGAGCTCCTAACTCAGTTCTGGCCATCAAGTGAATTCTGGAAGCCAGCTGATATATGGTAAAGGCTTAATAAATTCCACTCCAATTTCTACAGCTTGTACGACCAGAGTAACAGAAACGAATGCTTTTCTATTGCTGTGTGCAAACCTTTGTTTACATCACAATAAACAGGTAGGTCTGACTGTACAGATTTCTGGGACTGTCCCTAGAGGCACAGATTCAATAAGCCTAGCATCGTGCCCTTAGAATTGACATGCATGATTATGGTCACTGTGGACTGCACAGCTTAGAACTTCATTAATGGAATAATAACAATAAAAAAATCACCATTCCAAGCAGTACTATGACATCGCATTGCACCCAAAACTTGTGCTAATGTTTTTTACTAAGGAATTTTTCTTATTATCTTTAGAAGCCTTGCCTCTTTTAATGATTTATAACATGCTAATATGTTTTAATTGGGAAAATACGTGGAAAGTGAAGGCATAAACTGTGAATTACTGGTTCAAACAAAGAGAAAGACTTCAGACAGCAGTAAGTGGGTGAATCTTGGTTGTTAAGAGGTTATTCCATATTAACCAATAAAGAACAGGACCTTGTTTTTATTCACTTATTACCAGCTGGGGCCTAAAAATTACATGTTTTCTTAACACCATTCATCATGAAACCTGGTAACCCTTTGGCTATCCTTTGCCAGGCAAATTGATACAAAACCAAACTTCAGCCCTTTGGTTTGCTCATATGTGCATGTACATTTTCATATGTTATCAATGCTAAATTACTCAGATCTTCTCTGTAAGTCTCCGTATCACTTTAGGTGGTCAGATCATTTGCTGTGTTTGGTTTTTCCTCATCAGTGTGGCTTAGTGTGACTAAGTTGAGCTCCCAGTGTTTGTGGACATCACATGACTGAGGTCTGGCCAATTCATACCAACCTCCCAAGTACAGTAGCTGGTTCAGAAACAGTCATAGGGTCTAAGTCAGTCCAAAGAGACATAAGCCCAGAATTTTATGGTGGTCCTTGGGAAAACCTTCCCTTCTTGAAATGGATATAACTCCTTTGTGTCCATATAATCAAGTCTGGTAAGAGGAGACCCATCCAAAACAATGGAGCTCTGAGGTGGGGTTTATGATTCAAACCATGGTGCTGCACAGAAGGGGCCAACTGCAGTTGGAGCTATGGTATTACTGTCTTTTTAATTCTACTACTATGTTAATAAATCTTTATGTTGAAGCCAATTTATACGTAATTTTTAATCCACACATTAAAGATCCCTGAATGATGCGATTTGTAAATTAGTAGGTTTGTAAGACATGAGTAGCTTACAATGAACACCTATCTGAAAATATTTCATAACATTTCATAAGAAATCAGATGTACTAAGGAGACAAACACAATCACCCATCTCATTTTAAAGCTGTCAGCAGTCTATTATCTATCTGCTACTAGTTGTCATCCTAAATATTCTTTGTTGACAATATCATATTCTCTACATTGATATAGAAAACATTTGAATCCACCATTATCTTATATCCTTAATATGTATGTAGCATATCTGTTTTCTGCTGTCATAGCGTTGCCCTAGCTGTAAACCTTTATGAAATTATTTTTTTTCTTTTATCCTTCTCTCATACATTATGTCCCAACTACAGTTTCCCCTCCCTCCCCAACCTCCCTTCTTTCCCAGATCCACTCCTCCTCTATTTTTTCTTCAAATAAAACAATAGGCCTTCCAGAGATATTCACTAAACATGAACTAACAAATTATAACAGGACTAGGCACAAACTCTCATACCAGGACTGAATAAGGCAACCAAGAAGGAGGAAAGGGTTCCAAGTCAGGCAAAAGAGTCGGAGATCCCCTCCACTCCCACTCTCGGGAGTCCCACAAGAGCACCAGGCTAGACAATCATGAGCATATGCAGAGGGTCTCACAAGGACCCATACAGGCTCTGTGTTTGTCTCTTCCATCTCTGTGAGCCCCGACATAAAATTATTTACCGATTACCAGCAGTTGGCTTCTCATGTACAAATGTGGATTTTTAAAATAAATCATATAAAATAATATCTAAAATTTGTTCCAGTATGGAGGAAGCAAATGGAATAAGGAAGGAATTTAGGCTATGTCCTTATTTGGGGTGGGGAGCTATGTATCAGGTGACTACATTCTTCTTTACAGGACAGTGAATCTCAATGCATCATGACCATGAATTGTGTTGACTATCTCTTGAGAGCTCAGCCAACAGGAGAAAGTCTGAACAGTAGTTAATTGTAACACATCTAACATATGTTTTATTACTATCAGGTGAATCGATTCTGTGATTTGTTTGTTCAGTTGATTTTTTGTTTTTGTTTTGTTGTTTGGTTGTTTTTTTTTTGTTTGTTTTTATCTTTAACAAACAAAATTGCATCTTGTTACATGACAGAGTTTCTAGTCATTTGTATATCACTTATGGTCTGATCCTATGAAAAGTCACATCACCTGCAAACAAACAAATGCAACATTTTAAAGAAATAAAATTATCCAGATATATTTCACAGTCTCCCTGGATTTATTTCACAGTCTCCCAGTATCTAAAATCATGTGAAATGTACCTTTGTCCTATTACAGTAGCAGATATGAAAACCTGATGGAATTCTACTTTTTTTTGAACTCTACATATCTAGATTTCATATGGAGAGAGGGCGAGAGAGAGAGAAAGAGAGAGAGAGAGAGCCTTTTTCAGGTTTACAGAGTCCCAATGGACTCCTACCTAGTCCTGTCTTTTCCTTCCTCATGCTCACAGTTGTTTATGTCTCTGATCTTTCAGGAAAAAGTCTACAATATTACGGTGTACTCTGGCTGGACACGAGACCCTAAGACAGCCTGAGGTGAACATAGCCAGAGCTTGCTCCTTGGTATAATTTCCATTGCATTTATCGACTAAAAGTTTCAGCTCATAAAGCACAAACCCTAGTTATTGAACCGAGTCAAATCATTTTGCAGGAGAATGTGAGTTATAAAAATCACCATGTCTTCCAGAATAAGTCAAAGAAATCTCCCTTCACGCAATCCTTGCACTTCATTGTAAAGTCACAGTTCATTTTCTTGGGCTAACCTGCATTATGGAATTCCAATACATTACACACAAGGTCAGTTTTATATTATGTGTGGAACTACAACTGGCCACTCAACTTTATAATTCTGTAATAAGATGTGATTTACTAAATGGGACTAGTTATGCTTGAAGTGAGAAGGGGAAAAGAGAAAGTGGGTTTATAGGGCACCTGAGAGGCCAAATGATACAACGAGAACAGATATTTACAGGAGGGGACTATAGACATTCGTTATCAAATAAATTAGTCATTAACTCACTGGGTGACCTTGAGCAAATTAGCTTTACCTTGAGAACTTCAGTTCCCTGTAAGGAATTTGGGAACGAACGCTGATGAAATAAGAGTTCTTTATAGAAAGTTTCTGAGAGGGAATCGGTAGACAACCAAGTGTCTGCGGTGTGACTTTGTCTTAACCTTTCTGGCACTTGGTATTCCATCCAATTGCCGTAGACTTCTAACTCTGCTTACACTTTCCTGGCCTCAGTGAAGGCACGCGACTCAGACTGACTTATAAGATTATCTCTTCCATCCCTCCTGTAGATAATTCCATTAACCAAGATTTGACCATATCATCAAACAGTGCTAATCATTGTCACCTCTGAAAAGCCATATTGACAAAGGAGATGAAGGAGCTAGCTAGCTTAACTGATGAATGAATGGAGGGATATGGCTATGTTTCAGAGCTAAAATACTGTGTTAATCAACCACAGTAAGTTTCTCCATACTTTTGTGAGTTTCACAAGCAGGTTAACACACTAAATACTAGGGGAAATCCCTGGTGATTGTGGCAGAGGAGAAGAAAAGGAGGGACTTTAACACATGTTAACATAGTCTGTTCAACAAGGCTACCCTCAAAAGAAACTTCCTTAAAGCTGAGTCTGATATGAAAAGAACCTAAGTGACATGGAAGAAAGAAAATCCATAAATTCAGACAGACTGAGCTTTCCATGAGGAAGAACAAAAAATACTCACGCCCTGTCGCATACCGTAGGACAGTAACACTGAGGGTCACTTAGAATGCTCAGCACGCAGAGCCGTTGGATCACAGAAATATAGAGACCTAACCACCAGCCACAGGACCTCACCCTCCCTGGATTTTACCATCACATTGCCAAAAGCCTATTTATAGCAATTTCTTTGGCCATCTTCCTAATTCCTAACTGTAATCTTAAAACCTGTCCTTATTCCCACAGATGAGCGCAGCTCTCACCCCTCATCAAGGAGGCCTCTTTTTGTAGCAGATGGAAGCTAGTACAGAGATCCACAACTGGTCAAAATGCTGATAATAAGTGACTCGGGTCAACAATACAATCACTATACAACAGGCTCAGAGAACACCTTGAAAAAAAGGCAGAAAGATTATAAGAGTCAGAGGACCAGGATGTGTGCTTCAAAGGAGTGTCTTTTAGGTATGACAGGGAAGCTCCATCCATGAAATCTCAACAGTATGGTACAGTAAATAAAATAAATATTCAATTATATATGCATATATATATATGTTTGAATTATGTAACATTTATTTCATGTAAGTGAAATGAATTATAGGAAAATTATAAAGGTTAGAGGGGCTTTAAGTGTACTTTGCCATAAGACGATCAATGTAGCAAAACTTTAAATTTGATTTGTTGCAAATGTATATAAAAAAATTCCACTTAAAAATTAAAGAAATATAATTGATATGAAAAGAATGGAGAGGATGCAGAATTTTAAATGTTTAGTTAAAAAACACTAAATGCTGAAAAATAATACAGGATACTGTGTGGAGGTTTTCTTCAGGATTCAATCCTTCCATATTGTAGGGAAATTTTTTTCTTTTCTTTTCTGTGCATCTTTTTTTTTTTTTTTTTTTTTTTTCTTTTCCAGGGAAATTTCTTAAGACAGGATGATCTTAAGGAGAAGTCAAACACTGTAGGGAATCTCATTGAAATAGCTTCAGAAAGTTCCTGAAGCTGAACAGATTCACTAAGATCCTCTTTCCCTAAGACTATGTAAACAATAAACACTGCTGAGAGTCTCTCCTAGGCAAGGTGAGGCTCAGGCCCAGCAGTCCAACAAAGGCCAGCCCAAGTTCATAAAGAAGCATCTGAGCTGCCTGCAAGAGGCTAAATAAATTGAGCCTCTGTGAGTTCAAGGCCAGCCTAATCTACATAACAAATTTATCCCTAAGTCGAATGAGAGCTAAGGTGAGACTCTGCCAAAAGGAAAACAAAACACAAACAAAAACACCCATACAAAAAACAAAAACAAACAAACAAAAAAACAGACAAAACAGACCAGACACTGTCCAGATGACTGGATAAGGAAATTGTTGCAATATAACCAATAGAATTTTAGTCGGCCATAAAGAAAAATGAAATCTCAATATATGTAAGTAATTTAACTCAACTAAAAAATTGTTTTGTGAAGCAAAGTATTCCAAATTAAAACACAAATATGCCTTGCTGTCGTATTTGGACCTCATATTAAAATTTTTAAATATAAGTAGTTGGAGAGCACTTATAAGTCCTATAACTAGAAGTGGGACCGTAAGAAGAAAAAAGAGGTCTTAAGTGAAGATGAATGAGGGGTAAAGATGACACAATACATGTGACAAGACTGCCAATGTTTCAATAGTACAGAAATATAGTAATTATTTTTATCATTATGTGACAAAACGCCTGATAAAATAACATTAAGGAAGGAAGGGTTCCCTTTGGATCATAGTTTGTGAGTATAATATATTATAATGCAGAAAGCATACTGGCTTGTCACATGTGTCTCTAGGTTAGGAAGTGGAGATGGATGAATTATGGTGCCCGGTTCACTTTCTTTTCTAAATTCATTTTGGTTCCCCGGCCTACAGAGCAGTGCTACCTGATCTTAGAGTAGATCTTCTTCCCTAGTTAAACCTCTTTGAAACACTGTAATGCATGCACAGAAGTTTGTTTCATAGGTAAGTCCAAATTTAGTGAAATTGACAAGGCAGATTAACCATCAAAAGCAGAAGAACTATGGTTGGGAACAGTTGCTTGCTTATTTGAAAACAACCTGTAAGAATGATTTTGAATGTTTCTATGAAAAAGAGTTAATGGATATTTAGATAATAAATATGCCAATTATCTTAATGTGATCCCTATAAATAAAATACAGTGTCACATAAATGTATGCAATTATTGCATTCCAGTTTATAAAGTTAGCAACACATGGATGGAAAACAAATAACACTCCAGCACTAATGAAAAGCAACTAGGTGCAACTATACTGATTTCAGACAGAGTCGGCATAAACGCAGGGAGTAACCAGAGATAAAGTGGAGCACTATACAATGATCAAGGGAACTAACAACTGATGTAAAATATGTATCCAACTATAGAGAGGCAAGACAGTAACATATCTTAGGTAAAAGCTGGAGAGCTGCAAAGAGATGTAAATGAATCAACTTATGGGCTGAGACCAGAGCACTCCTTTATTGGAAGCATACAGAGCCAGAAGGCAGAAAAGCAGCAGGAATGAAGCTGGGTTCAAGAGCATCACCAGTGAGCTGAATAAGACTTATAGACTATGTCATCAAAATCGACAGAGATATGTATTTTCTTCTCAAGCTCACTCAGACTTATTCATTGAGACATGTCATACTCAACAATAAATTTACCTTACCAAATTTAAAAGAAGATTAACCAATCTTTTCTGAATAATACATAAGTCAAAGAGTCTAAACATATTTAAATTTAAACAGGGAGGAAATGTCAAATAGTCTGACATAAGTGAAATCAACAAATTGGAGTAGGTCATATCAAAGTTGGTATTGCAGAGCAGAGGAGTGGTGAGGTGAAAATTGATACCATTGGGTATGACTGTTGTAAAAGAAGACACATAGATTTTTGCCTTAGGAAACAAGAAAAAGAAGACTAACATGAAAATGGACAAAAAAATCAAGAGCAAATTTTGATGAAATGAAATTTAAAATATAAATTCAATAGAGAAAAATCAATGGGAACTAATAAATGAGTATTTAGGAAACATCAATAAACTTTTAGGCTGGGTAGGATACAAAAAAAAAGAAGGAAGGACAAAAACAGTAGAGGCAAAAAGGGACAGGGAGAGAGAGACAGAGAGAGAGTGTGTGTAAGAAAATGGATCTCATAATAAACAAGTTATTTCTGTCAGTGATAAAAAGGAGACATTGCTACATAGGCAATGTAAACTGAAACAATAATAAAGAAATGCTGTGAATAGATCTATTCTTGCAAATTTTATAACTTGGAATGAGTCAGTGCCTTGAGAGGATTAATTAGTTAAAAACAACATAGGAACACACAAGCACTCTAAATAGGCCTATGTCTGCTAAAAACTTAAAATAATAATTAAAAACTTCCAAATTAGAAAGCACTAGGTCTGGATATACTCACTGGTCAAATCCACCATACATTTTAGGAGAAAAATATCCCAGCTCTAACATACCTACACAGGCTGTGCCACATAAATTCCAAATTCAGACAAAGACATTGTAAGAAAAGAAAAAATTTTTAAAATACCTCTCATAAGCACTCTTGTAAAAATCCTCAACAAAAATATAAGCAGGTTTAATCCATAAGAATATTAGAAATATGACCAAATAGTATTTGCCCACAGAAGGAACATATACATGGTTCAGTGTTTGAAACTTATGTAATCTACCACATCAATAGGCTAAAAAACAAAACAAAACAAAACAAAACAAAAACCAACCAAACAAACAAAAACACACAAGCACATCATTGGTACAATATAGAGAGAATGTCTTGTGTATTGTCTGGATATATTTCCTGCCAATTAAGAAACCTATGGCCTATAGGAAAGAGTAGTATAAATGGTGGGACATCTGGCAGTCAAAAAGGACTCTGGGATAGTGCCAGGCACAGGAGATTTGTATGGGAAGATGTGAGAAGGACAGAAGCATGGTACCTGAACAGGGGTAACCATCCATGTGACAGAATGTAGATTAGTACAAATAGGCTATTTTAAATTATGAGTAAGTCAGAGAAGAGCCTAGCTATATGGCCTAGGTAGTTGTAAATATATTTTAAGTCCAATGTTTTTTTTATTCTAGGAGCTTGGGCTGAGAGGGAAAACACTATTATAGTACAAAAAAAAAAAAAAACATTTGGCAAAATATGATTACTATTAATGACAAATGCTTTCAATACAGGGCATAGCTTCAACTCAGTAAGACTGTCCATAAAATATGCAAGGAACAAAATTAGAAACCTTCCTACTATAGACAAAACAATAGAAAGGAATATTCTTACTATTTAGTTTCCACATTGTACTTGAAGTTCTAGCAATGAAAAAGACAGTAAAATGAAATGTTACTTATTGGGAGATTGTTTGCAGATAACAGGATTGTTTGGGAAAAAAATCTGAAGAAACTTACAACAACAAAAGGCCTTCTTGGAATTAATAAGTCATAAGGGCAAATTTATAAAATATAACATTACCATAAAAAGGCAATCACATATACACTTGAAATATCTTAGATTAAAAGTACAATACAATTTACACTAGTACCATATAAAATGAAATGTTTACTTATAATTCTGACTATATTGATACAATACCTATGTGACATTAACCACAAAAGTCAGGTGAAAGAAATCAGAAAACTATGTAAACAGTCTCTAAAGGGAGACTCAATGTTGTCAATATGCCAGTTTCTTAAAATATTTGTATATTCAGTGAAAAAAACAATAAAATCTCAGTAAATGATTTTTTTATATCAAGCTGGCTGAGTGTAGTAGTACATGCCTTTAATCCAGGCACACAGCAGGCGGAGGCAGGCAGATTATCTATGAGTTGAGGCTAATCTGATCTATATAAATTCCAGGACAGTCAAAGCTACATGATGAGACCCTGTCAATAATAATAATAATAATAATAATAATAATAATAATAATAATAATGATAATAATAATAACAATAACAATCATAGTTTCTTTCTATGACCAAGTAAAAAATCTAGACTAGCTAATAGCAAATTGAAGGAGAAAAATCCAAAGTTAAGAGCCTGGCACTATCTACTTCTGAGACTTATCATAAAAATACAACAATATGCACAGTACTGTTTTGGTGAGAGAATAAACAAATATATCAGTGGAGGGAACAGGTGAATGGAGAGTGCAGAAAGAGCCTCACAAATCTAGTCAACTGGAGTTTCATAAATGACAAAAGCAATACAACAGAGAAATGGCAGTCTTTTCAATAAATGACCACCAAACAACTGGACACACCCACTTGGAAAAACTTAAGAAAGAAAAAAAGAATAGCCTAGGCTTATATCTCAGACACATTCCAAAATGAACTTAGTAAGGATCAGAGTCTTAAATGCAAATTTCAAAACCATAGTCCCCTAGGAGGTAACACAAGTATTGAGGTGAGGTTGGATTTGGTAATGACATCTCCCTTAACATCAAAGGCATAATCCATAAAAACAATAGTGGCAAGGGTTTGCATCATAAGGTCAAAAGCATCTGCTGAACAGAAAGAAGGAAAAGATAATCCTCACACTGGGAGAACATATATTTAAAAGGTGATCTTACTTCAATAATCAGAAAACAATTATTTTGTCTTAAAAATACAGAACAAAGATCTTAACAGACACTTCATTACAGAAGCTATGCAAATGGCAAGTAAATAAAAAAAAGACTTTCCATAGACCCTCCGTGAAGAAAAAGCAAACTGAAGCAAGCCTGGGTTATTGCTACCACATACCTATCACAATAACCAATCCAGAGCAGGAGAACGGCAAGTGCTGGCAAGACCATGAAGAGACAGGAATTGGAGACTGTGTCTCCTACCAATGACAGGAAAGCTACACCCATGTAATTCAACACTATGATTGCCTAAAGAAGAGCCAAACAATGACTATACCACTAGACAAACTAAAGTGGAAGGGAGAAATCTCACAGGGTCCCATCCCAGACAAAAGACTGGAAACTAATGACTGCTGAAAGAAGGAGAATTACTCTTCTTCAGGGATGAGTCCCTTAATTGGCTACCCAGTGCCAAGTCATCAGTCTTTAAATCACAAACCTATATGCAACAATATATGGACTCAGTAGGTTATATTCATATTTTATATAAATGTATAGATATATATAAATACACACACGTGTGTGTGTGTGTGTGTGTGTGTGTGTGTGTGTGTGTGTGTGTGTGTGTGTATCAGTAATAAAGAAAAAGAGAACATGACTTTGAGAGGGACTTGGGGAGTTTGGAAAGAAGGTACATGAGAAAAGTTGGAGTTAGAAAAGGGAAGAGTTAAAAATGACGTAATTATATTTCAGTAAAAATTAAAAACAAAAAGATAAAAGAAAAAGGAAATCTCATTATTTGCCAGGGAAAACATAAAAATCATACAGCTATTTTGGAAAACAGTTTTATTTCTTATAAAACTAAACATACTTTACTGTAAGACCTAACATCTGTACCCTTTAGTGTTTTCCCAAAGGAATTGAAAATTGTGTCCATAAGAACACAATGCAGAGATATTTATAGTAGCATCAATCATAATCACAGAGCTTTGGGGGCATCAGGATGCCCTTCAGGTAAATGAGAAAGTCATTCAGACAAATCTGTAAAATAGCATGTTACTTAGTTGTAAAAAGAAGTTACTCCAGGGCCAAAGATAAGACATGGAGGAAACTTAAACGTATTTTATTAAGAAAAATACATTGGTTTGCCAAGGCTTTGTGCTGCATGACTCTAAATACAAGGCTAATATAGGACAAGGCAAAAAGTTTAGAGACAAAGATTTTCATTTTTTAATGACTAATATACAAATTCATGTATCTGTTCAATGCATACTGGTTAAACAACTTTTACATGCCAGGTCCTGAGATGGCAATAGTGGACAAAACAGAAAGTGCCCTGTAGCTGAAACTTGTACTCTGGCAGAGCCAAAATTGCATTATGTTTAATTACAAATAACTTGGTTTCAGAAGCAGTCAACCCTCCTGTACTCAGGAATAATTAAATCCAGAATGAAAAATGATAGCACATAATTCACAAATCTCAGATTTCCAAATGTTTCTTCCAACAGTGAATTTGGAACCAAGTTTATCACAAGAGCCTGAAGGTATAATATTTGCTAAGGTTTTTTTTTTTCTTTTTTAAATAAGGGCTCTTTCTTGCTGTTTTGACAAAGATATATTCATGCCTTGTTTGACGGAAGTTTTCTGTAGGAGATAATTTTGAGTAGTACCTGCCAACTAAAGTTCTATTTAATACAACCACCTGCCGGGAATTGAAAGAGCACAAAAGATATTACCATTTCAGCCTTCTACATTATTAGAGGCTATACCAATAAGGAGACAGAAGCCATGGTCCTGGTCACTGCTGCACTCCTCAAGCAGCAGATGACTATGCTTTTAACCAAGCCATCATAAAATCTTCTGGGTAAAAGTGAGATCATGCCAAAGACACCTGTGATCCAGTAAAGACACATTGTCCACACCAGGCCCATTTTACTTCCTCTAACTGTCACCATTTGGTTAAGAAAAACTGTACAGGATGGACATCAGAAGTGGGAGGAGACAGGGATCAGGACAGGAGCCAACCACAGAGGGCCTCTGAAAGACTATACCTAACAGAAATCAAAGCAGATGCTGAGACTCATGGCCAAACTTTGGGCAGAGTGCAGGGAATCTTATGGAAGAAGGCAGAGATAGAAAGACCTGAAGGGGACAGGAGCTCCACAAGGAGACCAACAGAATAAAAAATCTGGGCCCACAGGGGACTGTAGAGACTGATGAATCAACCAAGGACCATACATGGCAGCTCTCCATATGGCTCCCTGAGTAGGAGGAGCAGTGGGGAGTCTCTGGCATGAACTTGGTTGCCTGCTCTTTCATCATCTCCCTCTTGTGAGGTGGCCTTATTAGGCCACAGAGAAAGAGGATCCAGACAGTCCTGCTGAAGTCAGATAGTAGGGGAGGAGGCCCTCCCCTATCAGTGGACTAGGGGAGCAAATATAGGGGGTAGACAGAAAGGGAGGGTGGGACCAGGAATAGGTGAGGGAGGGGGCTACAGCCAGGATACAAGGTGAATAAATTGTAATTAATAAAAATAATAATAATAGTAATAGAAAAGCAGCCAAATAAGCTCAGGGAATGCTTATTTTCACAGAGCATAAAAGTTCTATGCATTGTTGAGGAAATTTTTAATTCACTATGCTTGTAACTCCTTCCAAACTAAAATTCTGACAATATGTAAAAGAGTAACTCATTAAACTTGGCCTTTAGTCGGTGGCTATGGAAAATATATTTTTCAGTTCTGGCAGTGGTTTAAAGACGAATTCTAGGCCTTGTGAAAGAAAGTGATAGACATTGGGTCTGTGATAGATCTTGTAAAGTTGCTCTCTCATCCTGGAGGTCTTTCTGCATGTTGTCCTAGTTGTAAAATGCATCTCCCTTTTCTGAAATGTATCCCATGTAGTTGAATCAGCTCCAGCATCCTCTTCTAGCCGCAGGAAGATCATTTCTCCTAAAACCACAGTGAGCCATGGCCTATCTTCTGAGAACCCAGCTTGCTCCCAAATGCCATGCATTACTGATGCAGTTGAGATCAGGAAGAAGAGAGACAATATTAGGAAGAAGAGAGTTGTCAGTAGTACTGACTAAGCGCACATCTGTATAACCATAGATTCCATCTGTGTGTGCTTATTAATCAGTTACTACCTTCCAGATGAATCCTAGGAACTAAATGAATACAAAGATGTGTACGTTAGGAGACAAAATAAAAGAGAAAACTTCAATGGTTCCTGGTAAGAGTGTTATAGTCAGAATCCCTGTGGCCCGTTGCAGGGGCATGTTACTTTTCTAGAGTAGGCAGAGCTGAGAGCAGGGTTTTTAGCCTTGGAGGTATTGACTTCCTGGGTAGGATAATCCTGTATAGCAGGAGGGCTGTACTATGCATTAGAAGACATAGAAAGGTAATATAAGACCTTATAAGACATGAATGCTAATCAGCACTCTCTGGTTGGCAGAAGTCCCCCAAGGTGTGACAACCAGAACTGCATTGAGATGATTTAAAATGTCCCATACACACCTGAGGTAATGAGGTAGCCATGTGCAGAGACAGGTTTGCCATAGTGTGAACTTACCCCAGCAAGGACATGGCCACCCACGTATGTATATATTCTAACAGCCTGGGGATGGATATTTTAAGTAGGGTGCTGATAACTGCGATTAAGGGTCATGTCTGTCACTGAGGCTTTATGCTTCATCTACCCATGACACTGATCAACTCCTTCAAGATGTTAAGGAAGTTAATCAATGGGACTGGTAATTAGGTATGCCTATTTTTATCTTCAACAAATGTACATATAAATCAGAGTAGCTAAAAATTAGCCTAAGTCTCAAAAGAACACTTCCAACTGCTATGGGCTGTATAAGGCTGTAGTCACAACCCTTCAAGCATACATTCATCTTCTTCTGATGTGAGCATACGGTGAAAGAAGTACGCAAGGATCCCAACACAGAGGTAGTTGAGGAGCATATCTTTAAGCAAGACTGTAGGAAATTAGATAGCTGTACTTAAAAAGCGACAGTTGCAGAGAAATGTGTGAGAAGACCGCTGCCATAATAATGGACGCGCTGGTACATCTTTACCTGTGACAAATGCTTAATAAATGCTCTGTGGACACTCTAGACTTTACATAGAAAATCCATATCATCTCTGTGACATGCCTACTGGAGTCATTGCCATTTGTGAAGATGGGCAAACTAAGGCATTATACACCGAAGTCCTTTGTTCCAGGGGCACAGCCAGCATATGGGTTCCCGTAGTCTCCTGTAATGTTATCTGAAGTAGTTTGAAACAATATAAATATATACAAAGAGTTCGAGATTGAAACCACACCCCTTCTTGCATGAATATTAATCTGCCTTCTCCCACCACTATATCTCCATGTACACACACACACACACACACACACACACACACACACACACACAGACTGACTCACAATATAGGAAAGTGACATAGATGTGGACCTCACACTGAACCTTACATGAAGCCTAGCCTAACCAAATTCAGCCAAGACCACATGAGACATACCTACGGTTCAAATCCACACGCTTTCCAAAAACTACTTGCAGCTGGAAAAACCTGACTTGCTTGCTACACAACCTTAGAGCAGCAGAAACTATCCTAACATGGCCACCGTGCAGGATAAACCCAGAAGAGAAGGTTTGCATTCTGCAACTCATCTGTAGAGAGTAAACTAAAACTTGGGAGAAAACAGACTTTCTCTAAGAATAAATATATGTTTCTGTTGCTTCATATTATACTTTCAGAGTTGTTTTGCCTGAAGGAAAATGTCTTTAAAACAATGATGACAGCCATACTCTCAAAAAGGCGATGAACTCAACACACAAAACTACTAAAATTTCTTTCCTTGACGATGCAAGCAACTTCAAAGCAGCTCTGCATAGAGAGAACAGAAGGCTTTTTAGTACAGAGAAGATATGGTTGAACTTTTTTGCTTCCTTGTTTTGGTTTCAAAATAAGTGATTTGGATGAGTTTTCTTGTTATAAAGTCTATTTAACTTGGTTATTTTGTTGACACTTTTGCTAAAAATGTGGAAGCTTGTGGACTTAAAGTAGACATTTAAATGCCTTTTAGCATAAAATGCTTATATGAATAATATAAAACTATCTGATCTGAAATATCTGGCTTCTGCTACATCTCTGCTCCTAAACAGCATGGAGTTTGTGGTTTTCTTTAGGAGGAAGAGATAGGTACTATGACTATTCCTCATTCTTAAAACAGTCTTACTGGCTCTTAATTCTCATTATTAATGAGCTTCTAAAGATCACACACCTTAGAATCTGAAGATGTAAATATCCCAGTGATAAAGCAATGCCTAGCATGTGTAAGGCTCTGGACACTGGAAAAAAGTACAGTGTGCCATCTGAACTATCTAGTGAGACTCTATTTTGAAAAAAATTCAAAATAAATTAATGGCAACACAATCTTTCCCAACATGTGTCATTTTTGCTTATGCCACAATCTTTTACTTTTCTTTTTACCCTTTGCTTTTTAGTTCTCCTGGGCTCCCTTTGGCACATTTCCACTCTTTTCCTTCTACTGAGCTTTCCATCTGGAAGAAAATTCCTGATCAAGCTTCAGGTCCCATGTGGCCCATCAAAACTGATGCCCCTTCAAACTGCTATCAGAGCCCTGAGTGCTTTCCAACCTCCCAACCTCACTTTAATCCCACTCATTTCTTTGTGGTTTCCATGACAGCAAGAGTTCTGTCACTCTTTTCCTTATACTCTTATAATCTCATAATATAAGTATTCCATAAAAAAATTTATTGGGCTACAGTGACCATACCTCTAACAGATCAAAAGACAAGAAGCACTTAGGAGCAAGAGAAAATGGCACATATAGGCGGGTCTTTAGGAAGGAGAGTAGGGACCAGGACAGAGGCAGAAAAGTGGAGACAGAAGGAAACTCCTGATGGACACAGTCAACAGCTTTTCAGGCACAAAAGAGATTGTGGAATCACCACCACATCAAATATTCCTGAATTATTATGACATCATTCAGATGTCCTAAATTACCCACAGTGGAAATTAGGTCATCTGTAGCATGTGCATCATAGTTCACAACACTATGAGGGCTTGCCCCACATCTGGAAGGAAGAAGTCTATCCATTGAGGCAAGAAGATTATAATCAAAGAGGGCTCTCTTGATTTTCTCTCCTCATCCTACCAATATGGATAATACTCTTTGAGACCAACCACCTTTCTACATAACTTCATGAAGATGACTTATACTCACGAAAAGTCTCTGAGTCTCTGGGCTTTCAGTCATGAATGTTTCTGTGTCACTTAAAACTTGTATTAATCTTCTCTAGTCCTCCCTTGTTAGCCTGTATTTTTATAAGACTCTAATGGTAGCGTGTGTAGGAGGGAGTTATCATACTATGCTCCTACCATGGAGTCTGAGAGGGCATAGTTCCCATATTAGTGTTTTGCCTTCAGAAAACGAAGGCCATGGGAATCAAGTTCACATTGATGAGTAAAACCATCTCCTGGAAGGATTTGGGTGGTGCCTTCCAATGGCTTCTTGCTATCCTTTGGAACATAATCAGAAACATTGTCAGTACTACAGAGGCCGCCAGGCTGTCCTGGAGAGGATGCAAGATAAGCTATGATCTAATTAATCATTTCTTTCACTACAGGGTAATGCAGACATAAAAGACTGACAACGAATGAGGAATGGAGAACAGAATGACAAAACGTTAGAATTCGTTCGTATCTCTTCCTGACACCATTCAAGGTAGGAAGCAGGCTGATTCCACAGAACTAACAGCAGCTCTTTTTGACAGATTCCCCCTCATGTAGAGCAAGACAATTCATTTCAGCAGCAGTAGCTTGATATAATAGCTTTGAAGTTCACCAGCTTCCTTTGTTCTAATTCATTCTCATCAAACAACCTGCTTCTCTCTAACTGAGGCTTCAAAGTTCAGTCACACACTAGGGGAAATTCCCCTGTGCCAATGACTAATAATGCCAATGGTGACACTAGGAATTGCAGCAGTGACAGCCATGGTATTAACAGGAGCCCCTTTGTGCCTGGTGTCACACCACCCCTTATCCTGAATTACCTCACTTTAAATTTAAAGTATTCTGAGAGAAGAGAAAAACACTATTCCCACTGTAGGGCTGAAGAACCAGAGGCAAAAATAAATTAAAGAGTTTGAGTACAAGTCATGTACTAATAAAAACACAAGCCATTATTATTATTATTATTATTATTATTATTATTATTATTATTATTGGAATCAAGACTTTACCTACTGCATTTTTTACCTTGGTCACATTTTCTTGATTGATGTGTGGAAGTACAACCAGGGAGTCAGGACTGAGTGTTGTTCTTCAAAACCATCTAACATGGGTTTTGTTTTGTTTATATGGAATCTCTCCCAAGCCCAGAGCTCACTAAGTAGGCTGGGCTGGCTGGACAGCCAGCTCTTAAATGCTACCTGTCCTTAATATTGGAATTACAAGTGTATGCCACCATGCTCACCTTTAAATTTAATTTAATTGAATGTTGGCTTAAAAAAAAAAAAACTTGTATTCTGGAGAAGAAACTGAGATCCTTGCGTGTACAAGGCAAGCACTTCATCAATTAAACCTTCTCTCCAGCCATGATCGAATATTAAAACCAGCATTTAAGAAGCATGGAAGAGGGGTAAGAATGAGTTCAAACACCATTAAAGATAAATTTGAAGGAAAAGCTTAAACAAGATTCTGTCTTGGGCTACATGTTGTATGCCAGTAAATACTAGCATGGAGCAAGTACACTGGAGGGTAAAGGCCAAGAACAGGATAACAGTGTGCTAGACACAATGCCTACAGGATGGCTATGAGAGTTGGTGCCTACTGGATAACTATGACAGAGTGCTAGCCACGGTGCCTACTATATCCTTTCTTTTCTTTCCTTAAACCAACATTTGCTGAACATTTATATACCTGGCCATTGAGACTATGATATTGGGCAACATATAATCTCTACTTGCTCAAAACTTCCAACCTGTAACTTTATACTCTACTCACCAAAGATTACTTGTTGTAAGTCATTCTGGATAACACAATCATTATCATATATTCAACCTCAGTCTAAAGTCCCTTTGTCCAAAGCTGATGCCCAAAGTCTGAACCTATAAAGCCATGAAATGGTCATAAACCTACCCATCCAATGGCACATGCATCCAATAAGGAAGTAAAATGACAGGACAAGAGACCATGCTTGAACCAGCAGAGCACCACATCAAATGCTGGATGATACCACAAATCCATCTTTCCCTCCTTGCAAGGTTGTCCTCCATGCAAGAGGAAGAAATCTAGAGTTATAAAAATGCAGTCACTTTTTAAAATCAGGAAGACCAGACTCTTAATTGTAAATACAGTTCTTTATAAAAACCTGGGTTGTTTCAGGAAACACAAAAGAGATATAACAGATGTGAGTCTCAAGCCAACATTGAATATAAGAAATAAAATTGGGAAATCTCACAAGGCCCCACCTCTACATGCAATCATTGATTTCAAAGAGCAGGAACATCATCAATTTCCCTCAAGGATAAGCCCCCTAGTTTTTATTCTAATCTCAAGTGGTCAGCCCCAAATATAAACACAGTCAACAACCCAGCAGGTTGTATTGATGTATTTATTCATGTATATGTATGAGTATATGCATATAATAGTAGTTAAATAAATAGAGGGCATGAATTTAAAAGAAAACAAAGAGGTATGGGGGGGCTTGAGGGACAGAGTTATGATATGAATGCACTACTCAAATGATATTCAACCAAGGACTATTCGTGGAGATGACCTGGAACCCCTGCACAGGTGTAGCCCATGGCAGTTCAGTGTCCAAGTGGGTTACATAGTAATGGGAAGAGGGACTGCCTCTGACATAATCTGATTGGCCTGCTCGTTGATCACTTCCCCCTGAGGGGGGAGCAGCCTTATCAGGCCACAGTAGAGGACAATGCAGCCACTTTTGATGAGAACTGATAGACTAAGATCAGAAAGAGGAGGAGAACCTCCCCTATCAGTGGACTTGGGGAGTGGCATGCATGCAGAAAGGGGAGGGAGGGTGGGATCGGGAGGGGAGGAGGGAGGGGCTTATGGGGGGATACAAAATGAATAAAGTGTAATTAATAAAAAAAGTCAAATAAATAAATAAATAAATGTATGTTAAAAAAATTAAAACGAATTAAAGAATGAAATGGGGAGATAATATCTCCCAATGACAGCACATAGATTTATACCACAGATATTTATATTCTGTACACAGATAATAGTTAAAAATCTTCCACAGAAAAGTAGGAATAGGTAGGAAGGGGAAAAAACCCACTCAAAGAATTTTAAAGGCAAATGACAATTCAGTGATACGAGAGAGAGTCAACCTTGTAAAATCATTCCTGCTATTGTTCAGGAAAGCTAGGTAGCCTGGGATTCAGTCACTTAATTTAGCTTCACCCAAACAAGATGTCAAACATACTTAGAAAACTGAAAACATTAAAGTTTTAAAACAAGTTCTAGTCAATGTAAAAGCAAACAAATGCATACCCTTAAGAAAGTGATAGGACAACCCACAGAATAAAACACGCAATACAGATAACAAAGGATTTCTATTCCAAATATGAAAGAACTTTTGTACTTCAAAAAGACTGAGAGAGGACTGGTGAGATGGCTCCATGGGTAAGGGGGTTGCCTCCGGGCCTGACAATCTACTCCAATCCACTGGACATGATTGAAAGAAAGAAAGACAACTCCTGCAAACTGTCCTCTGACATTTACATGCTTGCCAGGGCATGTATGTACCACATGTACACTCATGCCCATCCACAAGTAAATAATAAATATAATAGAAAATCTGAAAGAAAGACAGAGCGAGACCATCCAGTTTAAAAAGAAAAAAATGGGTAAGACTGAAACAGCAACCACAAACCATAATATTCCAACAGCCTGTAATTACATGAATAATCACAGGAGTAAGTGCTTGGTTTTATTACTTAATGAAACACAAAACCACGATGCCACCACAATAATCATTTCAACGATGAAAATTAGAAAGATTGACAGAACCAAGTACTTAGAAGAAGGTAAGTCAAGAATCAATGTCTACTCTTTGTGGCCTGAGTACAACTCAAAATGGGTAGGAAAAAATGTATAGGATTTTTTTGTTGTTGTTGTTAAACTAAAGCTACAGATCCTTCCCCAGATTAGCCTGTGGTGGGTTTTCTTAATCAGTTATTGATTCAACAGGGTCAATCCCACACTGGACTGTGTCACCTTTGCGCAGGTCCTGGTTTATATAGAGAAGGAAGCTGAGGAACCTGTGGGAAGTGTTCTTCCATGGCCTCTGCAATGGTTCCTTCCTTTAGTCCCATCCCTAATTTCCCTGGATGGTGGACTAAAAGCTATAAAATGAAATAAACTGTTTCTTCCTGAGTTTGGTTTGGGTGATGGAGTTTATCACGTCCTAAGTTAACTAAGACACACTCCCAAAGTATGGATAGAATGGTCACAAGCTCAAAACGGAAAAAACAGTCCTACAGGGGTCCTTTAAACATGTCCCTGTAATCCCGTCTTGCAATAGTGTGCTACATCATCACACAAATCAAAATCACAACCTTCTATAGAACTGATAAAGGCACATATGTAAAGCTATTGTGTAAAGTTAAAAAAAAAAAAACAGACAAAATTAATGTGTAAAACCAAAAGGGTGATATAACCTTTGAGGCTGATCAGACAGCACATGCTAAAGTCTTGTATACACTCTTGCATTTGTTATCTTTTTGCAGCCCCTTTCTGCTAATCCATTGGGCCTTGTGCTTATAATTTATGTAGACTTCTTCACAATTTATTCATTATATATCCCAGTTGAAGGCCCCTCCCTCAACTCCCCCAGTCCCACTCTCTCTCCCTTTTTCCCTCAGCCCCTTCCCCTAGTCCACTGAAAGGGGGAGTTCTCCACTATTGCCATCTGCCCATAGCTTGTTAAGTCTCATCAGGACTGCCTGGATCCTCTTCCTCCATGGCCTGGCAAGGCTGCATCATCAGGGTGGAGTGATCAGAGAGCAGTCAACTGAGTTCATGATAGAGGCAGCCCCTACTCCCCTCACTCAGAGATTCACATGGAGATTGACCTGCCAATCAGACACATCTGAGCAGGGGATCTAGGTCCTTTCCATGCATGGTCCTCTGTTGGTGCATCAGTCTCTGTCGGACCCCATGGGCTCAGATCTTTTAGTTTTGTTGGTCTCCTTATGGGGTTCCATGTCCCTCTAATCTTACTTCTCTCTTCCTCCATAAGACTTCCTGTGCTCTGCCCAAAGTTTGGCCTGAGTCTCAGAATCTGCTTCGATCCCCTGTTGGATGAATCCTGTAGTAGAACTCCATCCTGTTTCCTCTCTTCTCCGGTGTCTATCCTGTTAGCCATTCTGAATGAGATTTATGCATCCTCCCTAGGATCCTCCTTTGTGTTTAGCTTCTTTAGGTCTGTAGACGGCTGTGCTATATTATATGACTAATATCTGCTTATTAGTGAGTGTATACCATGCCTGTCTTTCTGTTTCTGGGTTACCTCACTCAGGTTGGTCTTCATGATTTCCTTATTTTTAATAGCTGAGTAGTAGTCCATTATGTAGATGGACCACAATTTCAGTATCCATTCCTCCATCGAGGGACAACTAGGTTGTTTTCAGATTCTGGCTATTACAAATAAAGCTGCTATGAACATAGTTGAACAAATTTCCTTATTGAATGGGAGGGCAACTTTTAGGCATATGCCCAAGAGTGGTTTAGCTGCATGGATCTTGAGGTACTGCTATTCCCAATTTTCTGAGAACGTGGCAGATTGATTCCCAAAGTGGTTGTACAAGTTTACACTCCCACCAGCAATGAAGGAGGGTTCCCCTTTCTCCACATCCTCTCCAGCATATGTTGTCACTTGAGGTTTTTATTTTAAACATTTAGTCTAACTGGAAGTTCACATGTAGAAAAATGCAAATAGACCCATATCTATCACCCTGCATAAGATTAAAGTCCAAGTGGATCAAAGATCTCAACATAAAAACAGATATACTAAATCTGTTGGAAGAAAAAGTGTACACCCACTAGAGGAATAATATCCAGAATACCTAAAGAGCTCAAGAAATTAGACACCAACAAATCAAAATAATCCAATTAAAAATAGGGCACAGAGCTAAGCAGAGAATTCTCAACAGAGGAATATAGAATGGCAGAGGAACACTTAAAGAAATGTTCAACATCCTTAGTATCAGGGAGACACAAATCAAAACAACTCTGAGATTCCATCTTACACCTATTTTACTTTATTTTTTATTCTCACTGAGTGAAAACAGGTAGAGTGACTCCAACTAAGGGCTGAAATGTACTCTTAGTTTCTCCACTGAGGTTTGGTGTGAAGCCTAGTAAAGGATGAAGCAGGGGGTGAGCATTTAGGGAAACTAAACCAGCTTGACTCACTGTTTATACAGTTTTGGTGAATTTTTAAGAATCTGCTAATTATCTGCAGAGGCAAGAAGCAACTGAGACTCCCTGGAGCATCTTCTGTGGGCTAGCTCATGGTGTGCTTTGATAAGCCAACTGAGGGTGAAAGGGGTCCTGGGAGGGAAGCACCTGGGCTATCAAGGAAAAGAGCTGAAGGAGTGAATGAAAGGGAAGCAAGAAAGCAAAAGAGATGGCCCAGGCAGGTTAGGTGCCCAGGTGGGGAAGGAAGTGAAGGAGACACCTAGACATGCTCACAGGAGAATCGGTAATCATTTCCAGATCCAGGCAATGAGGAGACAGAGACTGTCCTCAGCAAAGGAAGCAAATTTGACAAAATTTGACAGAAAAAAAAATGCAAAATCAAGAAATGAAGTCCCAGGACTTCAGTGATCAGCAATCGACACCATCAAAGACTTCCAAGAAATATATGATAAATGCAGAAAGATGGCTCTGTGGCCGATGTAGCGTATATTTTCCTTTGGTATAGAGAATTAAATGCACAGGATGTATGATTTTCAAAACCGAAGAACCATGGTGGAGGCCATTAAGTTCATCACAGACACAATGCATGTGTCTGTTTATCAATATGACATGCTCATTGAGCACCTGCTATGTGCCAGTCTACATGCAGGAGTTGAAAGGGTGTTATGCTGAAAAGGAGAAAAAAAAAAAGGTTTAATCTTTACTCTTAACATTCACATCCTAGCAAAACAGGGCTTTAACCCATAGTCCACTGTTATTTTAATGCAAGGAGCTGAGTTAAGCTTCAGAGCACAAACTAGAGGGAGATGTACAGTAACGCCTGGGAGCAGAAGGATGCGTTTCGCTCCCTGCCATGGCTTCAGGCTATTCCGGAAATTTCAAGACAAGAATTAGGGAATAATACCATGAAGTGTTTAAGATTCTCCATCAGCTTCTAGTGACCTCTGGGACAAAATTTAAGATCTGTCTGCGGTATAATAATTATTCCTGAGTAGTGGAACTGCATACTAGGAGAAACTCAAGATAACATTAGGAAGGAAACTTCTCCCGTGGAGAAGGCTGCAGGAGACTGTGAGTTAATGATGAGAAGGTCATTTTCCAGCTTTATTTTCAAGGAGTGTTAATCCCGAGATTCACCAGAGGGAAAGAAACAATTCCACCATTTTGAGCTGAATTTAAAGCAAGGCTTATTAAATATTAAATACTGACTAAGAGATGGTCAGGGTCATTCCCGGACATTTCCCTGATGAGAATGGCCAGGAGCTACATGTTGCAGAGGTCTCAAAGGACAAACCCATAGGCTACCGTACTTTCCCATGAGGCTGTTATTTTCCAATAACTACACTTTCAGGAAGTTGCCTGGTTCTAAAGCAGCCAGGTGGGGCATTATAGAAGAAAGGCTCCTGTTTGATGTATCTTTCTACCATGTGTTCGCCTCCCCACTCAATAAAGTACAGCTTTATACCCAGGAACTTGCGCTCAACAACAACTCAGAATTAGAACCTTATTTTGTCTTGATTTAGGTTGTTTTGAAATTTATCTTCTATTTATATTCAATATTGGATGCTGGTCTTACATATATGTAAAGAGTCTTTTACAATAAATGAATTTGTGATGAAATAAGGAAACCATGGTACAAGCAATTCCCAGTGGAGCAAGCTACGAAAGTGCAAACAAAATTTCAAAGACCAGAAAAGACAGACTTGTAACACCCCCTAGTTTCCTGCTCTTCCACCGCCTTTCAATGCTGGCAGGGCCTGCAATTTTCCAGCCATTAAGGCTTTCTGTGCATAACTGCCTCTGGAGTCAACAGAAATGATTCTGTCTGGAAAGGGTCCTTGCCCTTCTCTGTCTTTTTCTGGCCTCTGTTGACTAGCTTCTAGTGGCTCTTTAAGGGAACATTCAAACGTGACTAATAACTAATAACATTCAAATATCCTAAAAGGATACCTCTCTTCTGTCTCGCAGGAGACCCAGGTCTCTATAACCAGAGTGTCGGCTCAGAGGTCTGTTTTCCCTAAAAGCATGACAACTTCATGAGAAGAGGGAAATTTAGATGACCATTGTGATTGGGAATTCCTGGAAGAAAAAAAAAAAGCTATGGAAAAAAACTTCTGGAAGGAGTTTATGTATGTGTCTGATGGACCTATCGGAATTTCAGTACTATAGAGAGATTGGAATTTGGTAGGTTCAGAGGCTAATTACTATATTTTGGGATAAGTTTAGCCTTTTCGAGCAGCCATTTCTTGCCCCACTCTGTATCTGAACTAACACCTTGTGATAATAAATAAAAACCTTTCAGAAGCGATGAACTTAGCAGAACACTGGACTCCAGCAATCCAGGAGCTTAGGATGTCATCAGATAGTGGGTTGGGCCTATTAAAAAGAAAACAATAAAAGCTTCCGCTATCTGGATGTATTTGTCTCTCTGATATTTTAAATTTAATTTAAATTTAAATGTATTTTAAACGTGCCTTGATTTATGACTTTCTTTGCTGTATGAAACTATAAAAACTCTGTAAAACGGCTTTCATGTTACAACATGGGATTTGGGGTAACCTAAATCTGCATTCCTGGCATATAGCCACTTATAATGGCTCCAAAATAAACTACTTCTTATTTCGTTGTTGATGAAAACTGTGGTTTTTATGTCGGTACCATCTAAACAGATTTCCTGTCACATAACAGGGTTAGACATTTATTGATTTGAAAGGAAAGGGATAAAAAAATTGGCATTTAACACACAGAGCTTAACAACTTAAATGGGAAAAAGATGTTGATATGCCTTATGTTTATTGTATTCCTGAAATATGGGCTTGGGTAAATTTCTATGCCTTTAACCCTGAAAAATCCAACCATGCTGACGATACCCTTTTACAGTGGGAGTCAATCCCCTCTGTCCTGTCAATCATATGACAGTCAGTTATCTTGAATGACTACCATGTCCAGTTAATCACTTCCTCATTTATTCACAGCAAGCTGAGGTGAGAACACAGCACAAGAGGCACCACTGTATTGCCCAGTCCCTCTCTCAGACACAGGAATTCGAGAAACATCATGCTGACATCTCAGAGAGAAGCAGTGTGATTATGAGTGTTTGGATGAGCCATTTGAGCTCTCTGCTTGGGTTAAAGATTAGGGGTAATTACATTCCATTGTAATGAAGGGCAGTTTCTTTTTTAGTGTTTAGCTTTGTGCTGCAGAAGGCCAAGGTCAGCTCATTACCCCATCTTCGTGGTTATCTCTTAAGCACGTGGCCATGTACTCAAATTTGTGCATTCATTCTCCTTGACATGTTAATGACAGTTACAACTGTTTTGCATGCATGGGTTCCCATCCCAGAATCAGAATGGGAGCCACAGAATGGAGTCTGATGTAAATAGAACACGCTCACTTGCAAATATGTTATTTTTGTTAAATTGGTTAGAAATTGCCAAACGAGGGAATAGGCAGTCCCTAAATTCAAAAGACACGTGAGAACAGGAGAGCACGATGAGCAGACTCTCTGCCCCAGGGAATGATCTCAAATCACCTTGTCTGTTGTGGCTGAGGGCAGCTAATAAACAATAATAGAAGAGAAGTAGCACCCAATCACCATCTACATCCTAACAGTTCCAAATCAGGAAGTCTTCAGTACATGAAAATGCGGTCCTTCTCAGAACTGGAACTTGACCAAGATATTAATATGCACCTCACTTTATACCTCAGTGGAGACAATATATTTGGAACATAATAAGTGGCTGGAGCGTTCCAGTGCATGATAATGCATGGCTTCTGCTTCGTTATTTCTTGATGTTATGACATTGCTGTCCAGTCCTGGGGTGTAATGAGGAGCGCCAGAACTTATATTACCACTTAATGAAGTCCAATTAAGTATCATTAACCTTTGATCTACTCCTCACACTCGATGTACAATGAGTGGTCCCAGGAAAACTTGAAAAGGTGAACTTGGACAAGAATTAGTCAGTGATTTTTTTTTTCTTTTGAACAGCTAAAACCATCCCAAACCAACATTTTCCCCTGAAGCAAGGAGGCAGCTGATGTTATTGATTAATGCTAAGACTACACAGATGCACCTCAATTCAAATATATTGAATATTGCTAGGTTTTGATGACAGAATAATTATTCGGGAGGACTAAGCCAGTTGATAATAAACAATTCTTTGAAGATTTACCGTTTTGTTTTGTTTTTTTTTTCTGTGAACCTCCTTAACCTAGACATAAATTATATTTCTTCCCATTTTCAGTTCAGTCTAACCCATAGTTATCACCGTCATATGCATAAAATATAAACAACATCCATAAAACATGACCCTGCTGCTAAGAACCAAACTGAGTTGGCTGAAATTGCTAATAGATATATACACAGTTCATAAAGCAGTATGCTTTAGGGAAGGAGTCTTAAGAACACAAGGTTTATGTAAAGAAATGTGTTAAGGTTATAAGGCATTCCATGAAAGCACACATTAGAATATGTATATGTGTTTGTTAATAGGAACATTGAACACCTGGATACAGGTCTGAGTAGAAGGTTTCCGAGGCACATGTAAGGCCCATAGGTTCTATTCCCAGGACTATGCGAACAAGTCAGAGTGAAGCAAATGAGCTGCTGCATGCTTAAAATCCCAGTGCTCAGGAGGCTGAAGCACACAGCAACCAGGCAATAACAAACTAGCAGCTGAGTCAAGAACCTTGGCACTAAGAGTCCCAAGTTCCCATTTCTGATATTTGAATATGTTAAGCTGTTAATGCACTTTTGAATCAAATACTAGTGCATTGTGTGTAGCATTTAAAACCTAAATGTCACAACCTCGGGAAATAAAGACACCCCACTGAACTCTAATCGCATTCATTTTCATCTCCATCCCCAGCACAATAGCAGGGAGGCGTTTACAGAGCTCACTCAATAGAGCCATGAAGGGGACCAGTTTTTTCCAGCTGAGAACCTGATAGCGAACAGTGCGCTAAGGGATACACAATTCATCAGTCAAAACTGGCTTTTATACCTCACATAATCTTTACTGTGATTTAGCCCTGTCCTGCTTTTTACCCTCAGTGAGCCTGCTCCCTTAGGTTTCCGATGAGTGTGGCAACTCTTCCTTCTCCTAACTGGTGCTTTTGATGCCTGCTGCATTTATGACCATCTCCTGTAGTCAGGCACTCTGGGTATTTGCCATCGCCACTGACATTCTCTTTGTGTATCTGTGACCTGTTTTTGATGATTAGAACATTTGAAGGTGTACCCAAAAGGATCGGGAAATTAAGATAATCATTATGGTTATGTGTTGCTTAATACCAGAGACATAGACTGAGGGTTGCAGCTATTAGGCGGACACCACGGTACACACTCACACCTAGAGGGTATAGGCCAACATTTCAGTATGGGCTCTAGATGCATTCAAGAGATGGGCAATATGGATACAAGGCTATGAGATGGTATCTGGTCATACTCCTGCTGGATTACAGGAAACACTGTATAAGTTCACAAAACACTTAAAGTAAGTGATTAAAAATACATATAAAAATCCTTAACATACCATTTTATTATCGTTAGCAAGAGGTTTCTGCGAACTGCATGTGCCATGTTTATACATGACAGGCCCTGCAGTTTATAGCAGCAGCATCACAAACAAGAAGTCATGCCGTAGGCTGCAGTGTTACACCGGCTGTAGCAACCCTAGAGGATAGGAAACTTTCAGCTCCGCTGTAACCCCAGCTGTCATGTGCCACACGACTGGATTTTGAAAGGATAATTATCATACAAACAACATATTAGTGGGTCACATTCTACAGTGGTTGACTTATCTGCCATGACTCATCCTTAATTCATCTCATAGCTGCTGAGTAAATCTGAAACCAACCTTTCTGTAAAGCTACAAAGGAGTAAGAAAGTTCATTGTTTTCAGAGTTCTTAGGAAAATGTCCCCTTACTAGGGAACCCACATGGAGACTGAACTGCCTATTGGCTACATCTAGGGTCTAGGTCCTCTCCATGCATGGTCCTTGGTTGATGCATCAGTCTCTGCAAGCTCCCCTGAGCCCAGATTTGTTGGCTCCGTTGGTCTTCTTATAGAGCTCCTATCCTCTCCATGTTCTTCCATTTCCCCACTCTTTCCTAAGATTTCGTGCACTCTGCCCAAACGTTGGCTGTGCATCTTAACATCTGCTTTGTTCTCCTATGGGTGGAGTCTTTCAGAGAACATCTATGGTAGGCTCTGGTCCTGCTTCCTCTCTTCAACTGCTTCTGGTGTCTATTCTATTTGCCATTCTAAATGAGAATTAAGCATCTTCTCTGTTGTGGTACATTTACACAATGGAATACTACTCAGCTATTAAAAACAAGGAAATCATGATATTTGTAGGCAAACGGATAGAACTAGAAAAGAACATTCTGAATGTGGTAACCTAGAACCAGAAGGAGTGGCATGGTATACACTCACTTATAAGCAGATATTATCCATACAAAACAGGATGACCATACTACAATCCACAAACCTAAAGAAGCCAAATAAAATACTATGTTTTAAGTGTGAACTAATGACAATCAAGTGTAACAATTTAATGTGCACTGAATGAACCAATCCCTCCTATTGTTTAACCATGTGCATAATTTCTTTGTATTACATAAATACACAGGTAAAAAAGGGGATAAGCTACAAGCGAGGGGGGGTGACCACACAGATTCCAGGAGCATCTTTTCAAGATCCTAACTGAGCCTCCAACACAAGCCAAGAAAACGTACTCCTTCTATGTATCACCAAACTTCTTTATTTGAAAATAATAATAGTAGCATCTTGAGAGTAAATCAAGAAGATGAAGACCAGACAATATTACTGTGAAAAGCTTACAAAGAGTACATTTCCTGTGTTCTTTGAGTGTGGAGTTGCAAAAAGAAGTCCTTGAAGAAAGCACTAGACAATTCCTGGTTGCTGCATCATTATTCAATAGTCTAACAGTGAGCACAGAGCAAAACCAAAAACCTTCAGTACAGTTTCTACAGCGAATAAAAAAAAAAAAAAAAAAAAAAAAAAAAAAACCCAAACACACCAAGCTGAGGCAAAATGATACTACCAAAAAAGAAATCTAATGAAAATTTGAATTCTATGCTCACCCTGCTCTAATAAGCCATGCAAATTTAGTTCTGAAGGTTGTTTAGAAAGACCATGTTGTAACAATCCTAAACATATTTTGTATCTAGAGAGGAGGAAACTGGGGAAATATGCAGATCTTGTACATGTCCTTGAATTTTAAATTTTCAAAGAAACAAGCATGGTATTTTATGCAGGGTGGGGGGGAGCGTGGAGGAGACACAGCACATTGTTTTTCAGGAAGTGAACAGGTTACAGTCTGGTGGAATTATGACTGATGATACTATATGCATTTTCACATTGTAGCACTAAAGTCTTGAGTGGTTTTGCCATCAGAACAACTGTCACCAAGTGGGACCCTTGTGCACACCACTTGGGTTCCCTTCTGTACACTGATAAGGAGGACATCCAACCTCTCCAAGTGTCTTCCAGCTCACACCGTGGTACAAAACCGCCCCAGATGTGGGTGTTTGCTGATATCCCTCTGGATCAGTGAGGAATGTCAGAGTCACCACCGAATTTCTTAAAATCAATGTTCACTGACCAACTTGAGACACACTTCTTGAAGAATAAACATCATCCGTGAGCTTAGTCATCGTGGGACCAAACCATTGGAAAGAACTCAAAGAGGAAATACTTCTGTATTGGCTCACTGTTTTAAAGCAGCCAGTCTGCCATCTCTTGCCACCCCACCATGGGCTGGGACGGAATATCACAGAGGCAGGAGGGATGTTCACCTCATGATAGACAGAAAGTGTGTGTGATGGGGGAGGAACAACCAACCCCAAACCCCAGCAACCTCTTAAAGTTCCTGCCTCTTAAAGTTTTCACAACTCCTCCCAAACAGCACTGACAGCTAAGAATTAAACATATAATATTTAAGTGGGGACTTTGAGAGGCATTTTGTATTCAAATCTTAATAATACCACATTCTATCATCTGTACTGGGATCTTTACCTCAAATGGAATGGAATCTCTTTTCATGAATGAAAAGCCTTTGTTATCTAAGACCTACCTCCTGCCCTTTCTATCTCCAGGCAAGTTATATTAGTTCACTTCAATGAGCCTCGGCCACTAAAATACTGACTGATTTCGTCCTGCCATTCAGATGATTCTTGGTTGCAAAAGTTAAAGCCCAGATACTGAAACCACGTGATCTTAGCTTTCAAATATTGAGTTATCATGTATACCTACGCCATCACCATAGCGACTCCAAACAGGCTTGCTCTGGTCTGAATGCCATTTTAAACTCCAGACCACTTGGTTTAATTATAATGCCACCTCACAGACACAACTGTGCCCAAATTATGGTGGCCCTGGCTGCCAGAGGTCTGTTCCCTGCTATCTGGGGACAGCATGAATACTATCCTCCCTCATAGCCCATATCTAGTAAGGAGCTCAAACCCAGATCCATGCAGAAGGCACCACTAGAGTCTGCGTTTGCCTTACCCTTTGATTTGTCATCAGAAAGAATGCCTTCTTACTTCTGAAACTGCCGGTTATTTACTCAGCTTACTGGGCAGGAAAGACCTAGAGATTCTTACAGCCCTAACTTTTCCTATGGCCCAGCAAACTGACCTTCTCTCAGGTTCTTGAGCATCCCAAGAACCTTCCACCACAGGCTCCTGCTGGCCTGAGATGCTCTGTCTTGAGTGTGTCTTCCAATCACTCTTGGTCTGTTAAATACCACCCCTTCTCCTGGAAGGCTTCCCTGGATGCCTAGAATTGAGGCTTATTTGGATCTCCTGGTTGTTAGTCTCCATCTTCACCTGTTACTTGTTTCCTTCTTAGCATCTGCCGAAATTCAGGGTTATTTTATTTATCTAATAACTCTTGTCTCTTTCACTAGAATCTAAGAAAGAAAGGGACTGTACCAACCCAGATAAGATATTCTGCAGCACAGCACAGATTTAATGCAATTCCCATCAAATTGTCAACACAATTCTTTACAGACCTGGAAAGAAAAATTCTCAACTTCGTATGGAATAACAAGAAACCGAGAATTGCTAAAACAATCCTCTACAATAAAACATCTTCTGGAGGTATCTCCATCCCTGATCTCAAGCTGTACTATAGAGCAACAGTTATAAAAACTGCATGGTACTGGCATAGAAACAGAATGGTGGATCAATGGAATCGAACAGAAGACCCAGAAATAAACCCACACACTTACGGACACCCGATTTTTGACAAAGATGCCAAAACCATACAATGGAAAAAAGATAGCATCTTCAACAAATGGTGCTGGTCCAACTGGATGTCTACATGTAGAAAAATGAAAATAGATCCATACTTATCACCCTGCACAAAACTGAAGTCCTAGTGGATCAAAGACCTCAACATAAAACCAGACACATTAAATCGGCTAGAAAAAAAAGTGGGGAATACCCTAGAACTCATTGGTACAGGAGACAACTTCCTGAACAGAACACCAACAGCACAGGCTCTAAGAGCAACAATCAATAAATGGGACCTCATGAAATTGAAAAGCTTCTGTAAAGCAAAGGACACCGTCATCAAAACAAAGCGACTGCCTACAGATTGGGAAAGAATCATCACCAACCCTTTATCTGACAGAGGACTCATATCCAATATATATAAAGAACTAAACAAGCTGAAAAACAATAAACCAAGTAATCCACTTAAAAAAAATGGGGAACAGAGCTAAAGAGAGAATTCTCTGTAGAGGAATATCGAATGGCAGAGAAGCACTTAAAGAAATGTTCAACCTCATTAGCCCTTAGGGAAATGCAAATCAAAACAACCCTGAGATTTCACCTTACACCCATCAGAATGGCCAAGATGAAAAACTCAAGGGACAACACATGCTGGAGAGGTTGTGGAGAAAGGGGAACCCTTCTCCACTGCTGGTGGGAATGTAAACTGGTACAACCACTCTGGAAATCAATCTGGCGCTTTCTCAGACAACTAGGAATAGTGTTTCCTCAAGATCCAGCCATACCACTCCTAGGCATATACCCAAAAGAGGCGCAAGTACACAAAAAGGACATTTGCTCAACCATGTTTGTAGCAGCTTTATTTGTAATAGCCAGGAGCTGGAAACAACCCAGATGCCCCTCAACTGAAGAATGGATGCAGAAACTGTGGTACATTTATACAATGGAATATTACTCAGCAATGAAAAATAAGGAAATCATGAAATTTGCAGGTAAATGGTGGGACCTGGAAAGGATCATCCTGAGTGAGTTGTCCCAGAAGCAAAAAGACACGCATGGTATATACTCACTCATATAAACATACAACATAGAATAAACCCACTAAAATCTGTACATCTAAACAAACTAAGCAAAAGAGAGGACCCTAACTAAAATGTTCAATCCCCATCCTGAAAGGCAAAGAGGATGGACATCAGAAGAAAAAGAAAATAGGAAACAACCTCGGAAACTGCTACAGAGGGCCTCTGAAAGCCAGAAGAAAACAGGAAACAACCTTGAAACCTACCACAGAGGGCCTCTGAAAGCCAGAAGAAAACAGGAAACAACCTTGAAACCTGCCACAGAGGGCCTCTGAAAGCTTATGCAGTATAGACTGTCAAAGCAGATGCTGAGCCTGATGGCCAACTGATGGGCAGAGTGAATGGAATTTTATGTAAGAAGTGGGAAATAGTAAGAGCTGGAGGGGACGGGAACTCCACAAGGAGAGCAACAGAACAAGATAATTTGAACACAGGGAACTTCCCAGAAAATCATACTCCAACCAAGGACTATTCGTGGAGATGACCTGGAACCCCTGCACAGGTGTAGCCCATGGCAGTTCAGTGTCCAAGTGGGTTACATAGTAATGGGAAGAGGGACTGCCTCTGACATAATCTGATTGGCCTGCTCATTGATCACTTCCCCCTGAGGGGGGAGCAGCCTTACCAGGCCACAGCAGAGGACAATGCAGCCACTTTTGATGAGAACTGATAGACTAAGATCAGAAAGAAGAGGAGAACCTCCCCTATCAGTGGACTTGGGGAGTGGCATGCATGCAGAAAGGGGAGGGAGGGTAGGATCGGCAGGGGAGGAGGGGGGGGTTATGGGGGGATACAAAATGAATAAAGTGTAATTAATTAAAAAATTTAAAAAAAATAAATAAATTTAAAAAAAGAGTAAAAAAAAAAAAAAGATATTCTGCAGCGTCACACCAGAGTGTCTGGCACAGTGGAAACAACTCTATGAAAAAATGAGTGAATAAACAAATGATAGATGACAAATTAAAAAGCTATTCTAATTAGGCCAAACACAACTTGACATAATAATAGCCACGATGTTGTAAGTGCTGTGCTTAGTAGGGCTGTCAAAGTTTATGTGTTAGTAATTTCTTTGTATGTATCTACATACTATAAATGAGAAATTGAACTTAATGTTCAATTTGTTAAATGTGTTAAAATGTGTTAAGCCATTTGTCCAAAGCCAGATACATAAAAGCAGTGAAAGAATGCTTGAATCCTATTTCATTTTGCTGGAGTTGAAGCTGATAATTATTACAGATGCCATTAACAGTTAATCTCTCACTGAAAAAAATCATAGGCTTTTAATTATTTGGATAACTGCCTAAGACTACATTTAAACTTGTACCAAATATGACAGTATGTCTAATCACAAATTGACTGTAAGAGAAGTGAACTAGTGTTCTATTATTGAATCCTATTAGTTGGGTGTCTCAAGACGGCAACATCTGCAAAGACGTGATGGTAAGTTCCTACTGCTGAAGAGAGCACACTTTAGATCCATGACATAGAGAACTCATGCTGGAACTGACCTAGAAGCTTCCTTCCTGCAGGATAGCTTTCATAGTTCCCAGGGGTGCTATGAAGGTTGCTTGGACAGAAAAGGCATCAATAGTCTTACCCAGCCTTCAATCCTATAATCTTAAGAGCAACCAGTCATTTAAGACGTGTCTACTGTGCAGCAATGGCACTACTCTTATGGGGTCAACCAACTGCTTTCTACTCACACTGTCTACTGCTGTCCAGTTGGATTTGAGACCTGCTTCACAGGAGAGAACCCATGCCTGGTACTAAAAATATCTAAATAAACAAACAAACAAATAAATAAATAAATAAATAAATAAGACCAGGGATATTACAGGCCCTATGGAGAAACTGAATACTACTGTTTAACAAGCTTATTTGGCATCAAACTGCCTTCTGTATAATTATAGATGCACACACCTTGCAGCCTTAGTTATAGAGAGCTCTCTTTCCAGGGAACAGTGGTGAAGCAGAGTCATGGCTGAGAATACGTGATAGATAAATGCTCAGCCATAAATAAGACATTTATACAATTACCTCAAAAGATTCAAGGAATGGCTTGGGTAAAGGGTGTAGAGAGAATATAAGACTCAGAAGACAGGCAGAAGGCTGAGAAATGTCATTTCCTGGGCAAAACACAACCATTGCAATCAGAAACTCAGAGCAACTGCTGAGGCCTGGACTGGGTCTGTCAACAGTCAGGAAAAGATGGAGGATTAGATAAGAAAACCCCACCTTCACTGGTAGATCATTTGCTACAGACATGTTCAAACAAAGGGCTAACTATTATTTCCAACTGTGGACTCTCTGAGGAGCCCACCAGGCTCCAATGGATAGCTCCAACTCAATATATGTACGTATACACACACACACACACACACACACACACACACACACACACACATATATAATGTATCTTGATTGTACCTACTCCATAACTTCCTCCTCCAACTTTTTAAGATTCATCATCATACTCTTTTTCCAACTTCATTTCTTCTTATAATGATTGATTGATTGATTGATTGATTGACTGACTGACTGACTGACTGTGATTTATCCCACCAGGTCCTATTACTGTTCCTGATGTGCACATAAGTGTACAGCTGTGGAGTCATTCACTGTGGGTACTGGCATTCTTGTGGTGACTACCCTTGTCCCAGGCAGCCATCAACTGCTCCTCAGCTAGGAGGGTGAGCAGCCGTTTTCTAACAGAAATGGATCTAAACTTTTCTGACCATTTGCAGTGATTTACCAATTAAATATCCCAGAACAATCTGAGGGTGTATGCCTCAGTATCTGCTTGACAAGAATATTCGGCCAACTGCGGAACTCAGTGTATCGACTTAAATGAAATGACACAGTTCCCACCTAATTAGAGTGACTTCTGCTCCGTGTTAACCGCGCTCATATGCATATTGTCCCCATTCAATGAATAAAACCAGGAACACCGGCTGAGTCACTGCAATATTTACAGTCTGAGGTCCATGAAGACTCTGGTGGAAATGTCAGTTCTTGATGAGCACCAAGCCCATAAAACATCTTGATTCAAATGCCACAAAGAATCAGATAAGCAGCAAAGAGAATCATAAACAACCAAATCAATCTCCCCTCCCCAGTTGTGGCAAACGACCTATTCCCAGGTCGAGCTTTTGTGCTGAGTTTCATCCCAGAGAACAACTTTACAGCAGAGTTATAAACCCTGAAATGGCTGATGCAGCCTTAATTATAGCTATACTGGTGACACGGTCCTAATGAACTCTCCACTATGTTATGTGGCCTGGGGATCCCAGAAGGAGCATTGTGGAAATGTACGAACACATTGGTCAGGGTTCAGTGGGTTATTTTTGGAATGGAGAAGTGGTGAATGTGTACATGAATGCAAATATGAATTATGTAGATTTTAATGAGTTCGGCAACGAAATGGTAATAACATTAGTTATCATCATGGAAAAGAATTAATGTCGATATGTCCAACTTAAAAAAAATGGATCAAGATTAAAAGGGAGGCTAAATGTGGTGTAATCTGTGCTTCTGTTTACTTTACATATTTATTGCATTGGACAACAACTTGGCTTTAAAACCAAAATATCAACTGTCCTTTTTCATTCTGTGCAATCTGGTCATTTTTAAAAATGGTATGTGCTTAGAAAGCACAGTCCAGTTAAAATTTGGAGTTGGGTTATATGGATCAGGAGCATAGCTTCTCTGAGCATCTCACCAATTGATGGTCCATATCATTGTTTATTTGCAATGGAATTTCTGTGAGAGCTTGTGGTTACCACTGCACTGTTATTATAACATTCAAATGCATTTTGAAAATGTGTGTGGTGAGAAACTTACATCCAAAGAGATACTGTCACTGTGTGCGATACAGTTTTTAAAGTGGTGGTCTGAGCACTGCTTTAAAAATCAAGGTTTCTGGAAGTCTATGACCTTGAAATGAAGAGGTCCAAAAACACTGTGAAGAAAGACAGACAAGCATATTGTCTCCTCTGGTACCCAAGCACAAAGATTCTGGAGCCCATCATGCTGGGCAGACGAAGAAGACTGATGGCCTCCTCCATTCTTATCAGGCAGCAGCTTCTTACAAATGCTTCTGAAGGGAGCAGAGAGGCTCTTGAGAATAAGGAAGCTGAGGCCACTTGCTAGGCTCAGGAAGCACAGAAAGTTACAAGGCTGACAGGGCTTCTCCCCAATGTTTCAAAAGCAGTAAACCCATGGAGCTGTCTGCAAACTGGGCAGGAAGTGCCAGCCATGCAGCTTCTCCAAGCTGCCATTCATTCTGGGGTGGGCTTCCCAGTGCTGCCGTTATCTTTGAGTTACCTATCCTACTTTAGAAACCAAAATAATCACACTGCTTCATCTAACTAGAGTCAGGTAGAATAGTTATTGTTTTGTTGTGCTGCTGATGTCCTACTTGGAGTGAGGAGACATTTGCCCACATCTCCTCAGTAGAAAGTCATCTTGTAAAAGAACCCTCCTAGCAAGGCAAGTCTTGCATTGTCACCATGCCTACAATATACACTTTATGCCCTTAAGCTCTGGCTAGGCATATCAAAGTAGAGGGCTTTTCTTGCTCTATACTTTTTCATGTGTGATACAAAGTGATAAGGCTTTGGTTTGAATTTTCCCCCCAAAGTTCATACGTTGGGAGGTGGGGCCAAATAGGAGAGAGTTGGGACATGAATGGGGACAAGCCTTCACAAACGGATTATAGTTCTCTCATAAAAAGAGATTTCCTCTCTTACGACACGTGTTCTATTTCCTTTCTTGTTCTCCCCCACCTTCGGCAGTGGGATAACACACAATAAGGCCTTTTCCAGAGCAAGGCCTGACACATTGAGTTTCTCAGATTCCAGATCTATAAGAAAATAAATTTTAAAAATATCTGTTCTTTATAAATTAGTCAGACTGGGGTGTTTTGTTATAGCAGTGTACAATGGACTGAGACAAAATGTTTTGCAGTATAAAGACAGTGGTTTTTTTTTATTTTATTTATTTATTTATTTATTTATTTATTTTTTAAATTTTAAAAGACAGTGTTATACTCAGTGCTTTAAGAGAAGCTTGGAGAAATTTTAAAGGGCACCAGGACATTCTATCCAGAGCTATAGTCCATATGCTTAGTAGAAAAAATATTATGCGAGTGATTGGGTATATTAAAATATTAAATATTTGTGAAAAGAAATTAGTTTTACTCTAAAACAAACATCCCTAAACATAAGACAGCTACTAAACTTGGTGTTAGTAGCTCAAATTATATCGCTGTGGTCCTATGTCCTGGGATGGAGTACTGGACCTCTAAAAAATATGAAGAGCCACTTCAGTGCACTACAGAAAGGAATATGCATCTTGACACATTTCCTCCATGAATTACAGCTCCAACTTGTCAGAAAACATATATATTCCTGAATGTAAACTGCCACTTAAATATTTGTGAAGTGGCTTTTGAAAGACTCGCATGATTCACAGCTTTGACATTCTATCACATGGGATGTCAGTGATATGGCCACCAGCCGCTGCCTGGAGTTCTACCTACACAACACTGATGAGAATTTAGATAGCTTAAATTTTAGGTACCATGAGAAGTGTGACTATGTTGGGAAGGAGAGAATTCAAAGGCTTCCAGGAAAATATTCAAGTGATATAAGAGGATTGGACTGACATAAAAACAGCCTATAGATAGGTTTTGGGAGATATACAGATGGAAAACATTACCATAGACATTTATGCTGAAAAATTTGAAGCTTTCTCTTCAGGAAGACAAAGCATTGCACTAAATGTAAAACATAAGAAATAACATTTTCCCTGAGTGAGATCTTGTACTGTCTTGGCCTCTTACATCACATCAACCTCCCACACTATCCCCACCCCCCCAAAGTATTTTACCTCCATAAACGCCAAAGGTGATTCCCTGGTGCAAGTATTCCTTTCCTGCCCTAGTTCATGTAGGCACGACATGTCACTTAAGAACATGGAAACTTTGTTTAAATAATACACATAATGTTGCCATTGGAACTTGAACAAGAGTTCTAGCCGGCTTCCAAGTGGGCCAGGAGGAAAACAAGAGCGGATGTTACTAATGGGTATTCTTAGCCAAAGCACATTTGTTGCATACCAGGGCAACAAGCTTGTAACTTGGCTCTGCCTCCTGAATTCAGGTGCTACATCAAACTCAAATTTCCACAGTTTTAATGTGGATTATTTACAATGTCTTCTTAAATAGTAGATTTATTGAACTCTAATTCAAATGCTATAAAACTGAGGGCTTGCAAGATGGCTTCAAGGATTAAGGTGCTTGCTGCCAAACCAGATGACCTGAATTTGATCCTTAGAACCCACATGTGGTAGAAGAAAAGTATTGAGTCCTGCAAGTTGTCCTTTGATCATCTTCATACTCACACCGTGGCACGCGCGCACGCACACACACACACACACACACACACACACACACACACACACCCTGCATTGTTTAAATAAAGACAAAGGTCACCAATATAGTAACACTTACCCTTTTAATTCCAAAGGTTTAGTATGGTCACATAACTATTAGACAATCTAACTTTTGGTCCTCTCACTTGAGAACAGCCGTCCCATCACTTCCTGTACTTGCTCAACATCCTTTCTATTCTTATAGATTTTTATGCTGTGGGAATTTCGTATAGATGCTGTAGTGGATTGCTCCCCTGTTGCTGCAATAAAACTAAGACCAAAAGCAACTTGAGGGAAAAGGTGTTTATTATATTTCAAAGGTTAGAGTCCATTACCAAGGGAAACCAAAGCAGGAACTCGAGGTAGGAACCTGGAGACAGGAACTGAAGCTGATACTATGGAGATGTAGTGCTCACTGCCTCCCTCCTCATGGCTTGCTCAATTTGCACTTATTCAACCCAGGACAACCAGACAGCCCAGGGGTGGGTGACACTTCCTGTACTGGGCTAGGCTCTTCTTTGTGTGGAAATGAAGGGAACGCCCACAGACATATGCCCACAGGCCAATCTAATGGCGGCAACTCTTCCATCGAAGCTCCCTCCTCTGAAGTGAATGCAATTTGTGTCACATTCTAACCAACACAAATGATGTCACATAACAACTAGGCTACTTCCTGTGAGCGACTCCCATGCATGTATTGCTTTTTCCTTTTCTTTTTCAGAGCTCAATACTACTCCATTCTGTTTTTAACATATTTTGTTTATCCATTATTTCTAATAGCAATGAATTATGCTGTTATGGATATATGTATATATATATAGATAGATAGATTTTAATAGATGATAACTCTTCAGTGATATATCTGGAGTAAAACTGCTGGGTCAGGTGATAAGCCTATGTTTCACATTGTGAAGAACTACAAATCTGTCTCCAAAACTTGATCAACTTCTCATCTTCCATTGGTTATTGTTATCTTCTTTGTAGAGATGTCTATTCAAATCCTTCCCCATATTAGAAAACTGAATGACCTGTCATTATGCTGTTGAGTTTCAAGGACTTTTATATACCCTAGATTTTCAATGCTTATCAGGCATGTGATTTAAAAATATTATATCCAGTGTGAAACTGTATTTTCACTTTCTTAATGAGGTTCATTGAAAGAGAAAAGTTTTGAATACTGATGTAGTCTTTTTTTCTTTATCTGCTTATAGTTATCTTTACATTAAAAAACTACTACCTAAATTTCTACGAAGATAGAAATTTATATCAATATGTTCTCCTAACATTTTTTCACAGCCTTATTTCTTCTGTATTAGTTGATCATCCATGATGGATGACATTCTATATGGTGTGAGGCAGTTACAATAAAGTGTTCCAACTTAATTCCTGAATAGAAAGCTACTTATTGTTGAATACAATAGTTAATTTCCACACTAGTCCACTTTGAAAGTCAATGATTATAATAGGAATCTTTGTAGGAACTTAATTACTAATGTGTGCACTCATATGTCTTTATATGCAATAAATACACTATTCTGATAAGCGAGGCTTCATATTTAGTTCATAATTAGGACATATTCTTTCTCCAATCTTTTAAAAGATTATTTCAGCTATACAGGGTCCATGGCAGAGGATCACTTGAGAAACTTTGTTGATAAAAGGGTTTCCAGAAGTTTACCATAAATTATACTGTATAAATAGGTAAATCTCCAGAGTGCTGCTATCTCAATCATCTTAAATCTTCAACCTTGGTGACTACCGATTTGTTTATCAATTTATTCTTTTATCGATATTTATAATTTTCATTATCATTTTCATATCAAAAAGGTATAATTTCAATATTCCTTTTTGTTAATTTTATGACTAAATGCTTTTTGTTTAGGGTAATATTATAAGTGGAATTATTTTTTATTTCCTAAAAGTGTCACTACTCAATTGGGTACATTTTGCCAGTATACTTTAAAAATAGTTTTGTCTGTATGTATTTAAGTCATGGAATTTGGTTTCCTACAATATTAACATGGTTTCTTAAACTTTTTGGTTTTGTGTGTTAACTCCGTCTTACTTTCCAATAGCGAACTACAATTTTATGGTCCATAATCTCTTATAATACATGTACACAATTTCTGTTTAGTAGAGTTTTGCTGAAACTTCGCATTTCTTTATTTATAATGGAGTTTGGTTCTTGCCTAATGTTGGTATTGGGATAAATAGCTGCCTTTATACCATAAACTGGGAAGCGCTACTTTATTTTAAAACTATTTTGATTTATTAATTCATTTCATTCATTTATAAGTTTGGATATTTTGTCTGCATGAATGTTTGTGCATCACATGTGTACAGTGCCATGCTGTATAAAGCTGGAAGTTCAGATGGTGTGAGCCGCAGGGAGTGGTGAGAATTGAATCTGGGTCCTCTGGGAAATCAACAAGCACTCTTAACAACTGGGCCATCTCTTCAGCACCTCAACTTTAAAGGTTATGTGAAGGATTACTGTTACTTTTAAAACACTATACAGACCATTTAGGTTATATTTAGTACTACACATGCATATGTCCATACATACATACATGGCAGGCAGGAATGAAGTCATTATCTTATAATCTCAAAAAAAAACAAACATTATTTTAAGGAAACTGTCGTATGGGTTTACTAGTCAAGTCTTGTAATCTGAGATGTATTAGGGAAGAACTTGGCTACGTGTTTAGTGTTTGTTTCAGGCATATTTGCACTTCTATTTCACTGACAGTTTTGGTGGTTTGTATCTTTCTAGGCATTTGTTCATTTCATTATGTTATACAACTTGCTTGCATACAGGTCTTGATTTATTTTTCTCAATTCTGTGAGATAAGTAGTGATAGCTCCCGTTCTATTCCTGATCATGGTAATTCAAATCTTTTGCTGACTCTAGCAAAGGCCTTGTCAATTCTGTTGTATTTTACAAAGAACATGTCTTTTTTGCTTTATTGATTTTCTTTACTGTTTTTCTACTCTTTGTTGTTTATGTTAACCTTAATCTTTAACTTTCAACGTTGTTCTTTATTTAGATTTAATTTGATGCTCTTTGAAGAAGAAAATTCCTGAATAGAAGCTTGAGGTTTTTTTTTAATTTATTTAAAATGTTTGTTCTTTCCAAATGTAGATTTTTACACATATTAATTTCCCTCTCAACATGGCTTTTACAGATTATACATTATAATACATTTTCAATGTATTTTTCTAAAGTGATTTGTGTGTGTGCGTGAGTGTCTATGCGTTCATGTGCACACATGTGTGAAATTTCATTGTTGACTATTATGGTGCAGTTCTTTCTCTCTACATATGTATATGTATACATATAAATATGTATGTATATATACATATACATATTTATATATACATGTATGTATATATACATATACATATTTATGTATATATACATATACATACATATTTATATGTATACATATACATATATATATACATACATATACATATATGTATACATATATATACAGAGTTTTTTTTAAATCTGGGAAGAGGAAACTATTTTGAATGATCTCAATCTTTTAAAATGTTATAGTGTATGTTTCTGATTTAACAAATCAGTCCTGGAGAATGTTCCACGTGGTCTGGGGATGAGGAGGTAAAGATGCGTTCACTTACTGTTAGGTAGAGTATTTTGTAAATGTCTGTTAACTGGGGCTGGTGTTCAGTGTTTTTCAACTCTTTTATTTTATTTTTATTTTTTTGTCACTATATCTCCCGTATTCATTTAAATTCTGTGATGTCTTTTTACTCTACCACTGGGTATAGCTGTGGTTATGAGCTTCCGGTCTTCCTTATGGACTGGTACATGATTATAAAATATCCTTCTCTGCCTCCATCAGCATTTTCAAGCCTATTTTGCCTTACATCTCTATATTGCTTCCAGATTCTTCAGTTTCTCTTTTGATGCTGTCTCTTTTCCCATATTTTGATTTCCAACCTACTCCTTCCAAACCCACAGAACAAAAGTGCACCTCTTGTAAACATCACAGCTTTGATGGCTCAGCAGGAAAGGTGGTTGCCAAGTAAGCCTGATGATCTGAGTTCAATCCCTGAATCCTAGGTATAGGTTGAAGAAGGGAATCAGCTCCACAAAGTTTTCCTTTGACCTCCTCACATACACTGTGGCATGCATCCTCCCATCTACACATGCCATGTACACACATGCACACGGGAATACACACACATGCACTCATGCATGCGTGCACACACTGCACGTCAGGTATAGAAACATAAGAAATATAAGAAAAAATAAACATTTATAAAATATTCTCTTAGCACCTCTGACAATCTCTGCTATCCGATTGGACTGCTCAGTCCATTTTGGTTTGTTATAATTATATATGACATAGGAGTCACACCTGCCATTTTTCTGTTTCTGTCCTCTGTGGTGCTGTGTTATGTATACCATGTCAGTTTCTTCTATTCCTCCTCTCCTGCCTCTGTTGTGCCAAATAGAAACACCTTAATTCCACAGTTTGCATCCTTGTAATAGTTTAAGAATTAGTGATTTTTCTGAGAGTGCACCTAACCATTCAACATATTACAATTATAAAAATTTAGTTAAATAATATAAGAAACTTGCTCCTAGTGAGCTCCATTTTCTCCATTATTCTGTACATTATATCACACAAACTATCTCTTCATTGATTATGTTATTTATTTATATTTTAAAATCAGAATATTGCAAATATTCTGATATTAAAAATATTTTACATATTTAATTTTATTTATTATTTAATATTAATAAATATTAATTTTAAATATTTAAAAATCAGATATTTAAAATCAAAGGAAGGGGAAAAGAGTCACAAAGCAAAAATAATATTTATCCTGTCTCCTACATATTCCTATGTAGTTACTGGTGCTATTTTTCCACATCGACTCAAGTTATTGTCTATGTTCTTTCTTTGCAGCACAAAGCATTTGTGTATCCCTGAGAGAACAGCCCTCTTAAAAAGTAGGTTCTCTCATTTTTATTTAGCTAGAATCGCTCATTTCCCCTTAATTCCCGAAGCACAGATTTTCTAAATGTCTTAGCTCACTTTCTCTGGCTATCACAGAATAACTGACCCTGAGGAATCCATTTAAAAGGACTTTGCTCACCGCTTAAAGACTGGACATCCTCCCCTTGCTAAGGGGTTTGCACTGCAGCTCTACAGGGCTGAGAATTGGGAGGGCATGGGCTCACACCAAAGAGAGAAGGCAGACACGACTTTTCTTTTTTAATTAATTTCTTATTTTTATATTAATTACAGTTCATTCACTTTGTATCCCAGCTGTAGCCCCTTCCCACATCCCCTCCCAATCCCATCCTCCCTCCCTCATCTCCTCCTATGCCTCTCTCTCCAAGTCCATGGATAGGGAAGGACTTCTTCTCCCCTTCCATCTGACCCTAGCCTGGTAAGGCTGCTCCCCCATGAGGGGGAGGCGGTCAAAGCGCCAGCCACTGAGTTCATGTCAGAGGCACTAGGGAACCCACTTATATATTGAGCTGCCATGGGCTACATCTGAACAGGGGTTCTAGGTTATCTCCATGCATGGTCCTTTGTTGGAGTATCAGTCTCAGAAAAGACCCCTGTGCCCAGATACTTTGGTTCTGTTGCTCTCCTTGTGGAGCTCCTGTCCTCTCTAGCTTTTCAACTGCCCCGTCCTACAAGAGCTGCCAAATTCTTAATGAACTAACCGGCCTTTTAAAGGTCCAGCTTCTCTTGGAGCGATTACCCCAGGGAACCAAGTTTCAGCAGGAGTTTAGGAAAATGTAAAGAACTTCCAAACCATAGCAGTGGACTGAGAACTGTCAGTAGTCTTTTCTGTCAGCCTACTGCTTTCTACTGTCCTTGAATTCTGATAAGGAGCCACCTGCCTATCCTGCTGAGCAGGATCCTGCTCTTCTCTGCGCCCTCTTTAGGCTCTGCTTTGTCCAGGTGAACTTTTAAAGTCACTTGCAGTTCACTAAGCTGATGCAACGTTTATATTGCTTTTCTTTTTTTAAGCGAAATTGGAAAGGTTTAGACCATTTTCCTTCTTTAGTTTTTTCCCTAAAGCTTTCTCTTTGTCTTTCCTCTCTTTCTTAGTTAGGACATCTGATGGTATGACCTAGATGTTGGAAGTCTGCGCATCTATGGTTTACTACTTTTTTGTTACCCAGCCTGGATCGTCTCATTTGACCTAACTTAAGTCAAAGTTGTCTTTTGTTGATTTTCTCCACTCTTCTCCCTCCAGGGTCTGTTGGAAACTGCCACTGATGTCCTCACGTGAACTTTTCATTTCAGTTTTTTGTACTTGGCATCTTGAGAATATCCATTTAGATCTTTTTAAATGTCTTTTTCTTTGTTGAATATCTGTGTTTGGCAAGATATGGTTGTTTTATCATCCATTAATTATTGTAGACAGTGTCTGTGGTTCTTTTATCATATCTATAGTAGCAAATTTAGAGGCTTGGTATAGCAAGTCCAACATAGCTCTGTTTCATTGGTCTTGCTTCCTACGTATGTATGAGCCATAAGCTCTTCAACCACCATTTTTATGACTACAATTTTACATATGCTATCTAGAATCTCTGAAAATAAGCTCTTCCTCACGTCCCAGAAACATGCTGGAATATTTCAAATGCTACTTGTGGGCATCTCCTGACCCATATTTCCCTTTGAAGTTCATGGTCAGCCTTTCTTTTTTGTTTGTTTCATTGTGCTACTGCTTTAGAGAGCTGTAATGTTATGCAGGGGCAGCTGATTATTTAGTTTTGTTTTGTTTCCAAATACCCAATGGAGAGGGCTATTTGCACAGAGAAACCTGAGTCAGACGAAATAAACCAAGCTCTCAAAATAGGGCATTCCAAGGAAGTTACTGGATGAAGACAACAGTGATGCAGCTTCAGGAAAGCCTTCCAATGGCTTTGATCCTTCCAGTGAAAGACACATTGCCCATTTTCACCAGTACTATGGCTTTGAAGCTGTTTCCAGTCCAAGGTGACTGGAAACCTGAAAGAGGATGATAAGAATATGGCAAGTCAGAAATTAGATGAATTGTGTTCTTCTTATGGATAGTCACTTGTTTCTGGGAATAAATGTCCTTAAGTATTTCAATGAGCCTTTAGCTCACTGCCAGAGTTCTATAAGATCTGAAAAAAATTTGATTCATTTTTGCAGATTAGGGTTAGAGCCTAATCTTTACTTCACCATTCTAGAAGATCTTTCTAAAAGCAGTCTTTCATCTGTGTGCTTTTTTTTTTTAAGTAACCCATCCCATCATGAACAGGACATCAAGCTTTCTGATCACCCACTGTAGGCAGTCAGCTTCCCATCTGTCAAGTGTTTGTAGAAGATACATCACTTTTCTCAGCCTCATTGTCATAATCTTCCTTCTAAAAATCTCATTAAAAACTAACGTGTGTCAAAACTCTTCACATGATCAACCCAGTTAGGGAGACTTATTCCTGTCATAGAGTCTGGCTGTATCTAATAACATGAGCCTTTTATTTGTCTTCCTCTTGCTTTTAACAATAAAATTCTATACAGGTTGAACATGCTTTATTCATTTGAAGTGCTTGGGACCAGATGTTTTGGAGTTTAGATATTTTATATTTTTGAATATGTGAAAACATAATGAGATATTTAGTATCCAAGTATCAATGTGAAATAATTTGTCTCAAATATATATATATATATATATATATATATATATATATATATATGTAATTTATTATGGTATTTTCAGTTCACCTTCATTTTAACTGTGACCCCTCTTGTCACACCTGATTAACTTAATTTCATTTAGTGCTCCAGTTGCTCTGTAGATGACACCACCAAAGCATTGCTTGAAAGTCATCATAATATGGCAGCTGGCATCTTCCAGGGTATGAAAGCTCCAGCCTGGGAAGGCTCTCATCACCACGTTTGTCACCTTCTGGTCATCTGAGGCCAGCCTTGATTCAGTTTGAAGACACAAATTAATGGTGACATAAATCATTCAAGAGTATCTTAAAGAGCATCTGCTATAGTATCTAATTTACCTAGGACTCTTTTGCAGGGTATAAATATTTATAGATGTGGCCACCTCTTAAACAACTGCCAATCTCTATGCAGAGGAGTAAAAGCAGGCATTCCAGTGCAATACAACTCTACATAACTCATCTGTCAAAAATGAAAGGAAGATGATACACTTCGAAAATTCAGTAAAAGTAGAGAATGTATTCCTTTTTCAAAATAAGAGTTTAGACTGAAAGTACCTCTTAGCTATGGCAGAGAAATCAGAAAACCACTGTTTAATTTTATTTTTTTTATATGACTGGTGCGCTGCCTACTTCTGTAAAAAGAAACTGTAATACTCATTTTAAACCCCAATAAGGTCTTTCTTAATGTAAGAAAAAAAAAAAGCTTAATGGAATTTTTAAGATCATGAGCAGTTTTAGACCCATTTGCTGTAAAATCATTTGTAATTTTAAAGAAGGGACTAGGGGACATCAAATTATCAGGAATAATTAGTGGGATTTATTGAACTAGAATCTGCTCCTAGAATCTGAAGGAAAGGAAGTGGCTTCTAAAATTGCCCTTCTTTGATTACAATACAGATTAAGCAGATATTGCTGAAAACCATCCAATATGTAAATGATGATGACTCTAGAATCTCAAAGGCATGTAGCTGTCAGTACTGAAAGCCTACTTGCATTCTTATCTACGGCTTCTAAAATGCTTACTTGGGGAATTTGAAATTTCTGTGACTGGTTTACTTCACCAATGAAGGCTGTTGAAATAGAGCACAGACCAACATCTATCTATCAGAATTTCCTATACTTAGAATCAATGCTGCTGGGCTAAGAGCAACAGGACGTAGAATGAATATTTACATTACTTTTTTATTGCTGTGATAAGACATTATGACTGAGCAGCTGATAGGAAAAAAAAAAGACTTTATCCAGGGCTTACAGTTTCAGAGGGGTAGAGTCCATGACTATCATAACCAAGATCACAGCCGCAGGAAAGCAGGCATGGCACTAGAGCAGTAGCCGAGAGTGCACATCTTGAGATACTTCCACAAGGCAGTGAAAGAGATGCTAGAAATGGCATGGGCTTTTGAAACCTCAAAGCTTGCCTCAGTGATGCACCACCCCCAGAAAAGCCAAACCTCCAAAACCTTCCCAAATAGTTCCACTTGAAAAACAAATGATGAAATGTAGGAGTCTATAGTGGCAAATCCAGTCTAAACTACCACAATAACAAACAATGTTTCCCATGGTTTCTATTTACTCAAATACAACAGGTTTTTTTTTTTAAATATTGTGTGTGTGTGCATATTTGAAGTGTATGAAGAAAAAATAAACAAAAAAATCCAAGTTTATGGTAACCATTAGTTTCTCCTAAATTTTTTAGTGAGAAATTGAATGACAAATGGAGGATACTATTCAGGTCAGCATGACCTTTAGAAGTACCTGGGAATGTGTGCATACAATTCCTTAGAAAACAGTAAGATGATTTTCACTGGGAAACATTTATATAGGTGTTGGGTTTGGGGGAAAGGAAACTGTCTTGATGTGGGATTGAACATGAGAGCAGTTGGAGGAGCAAAGAGAAGAGAATAAATGGCACAATTAAAAAAAATAAATATTACAATGAATTCTTTTCATTTTAAGTCTCGGTGGGTGTATATGTGTGTGTGTCTGTCTGTATTATTGAGGTATGCATTCTACAGTCTATGGAGGTCAGAGGATGACCCACCTTCTATCTTGTTGAAAGAGGGTCCCCTATTTTCCCCAGAATATGCTAGGCTAGCATACTTGTGAACTTCTAGCATTTTTCCTCTCTCCACCATTCATCTTTCCATATGAACACTAAAAATTAGAGACACTTGTTTTGGCATCTGGGTTTATGTGGATGATGGGTGTCAAAACTCAGGTCCTTGTGTGGCAACTACTCTGTCCACGGAGCCACATCCTCAGCTCTTCTTCAGCTTATTTTAAGCTCTATCTTGGGATTAATTTATACCACGGATTAATTTATACCACTGTACATTTCATTAAATATCTTTGACTATAATAGAGTTGTTTATTTTTGTATAGTGGTCCTTATACTTTGATGTGGTAAGAATTTCTCAGTGCTCTTCTTTTAAAAATAAAGAGTATTGTGAGGGTCCTTCCAGAATGGGTGATTGAGTGAAGCTTCAAAATCTGCCTTCTAACTTGTCCAGGGTCATTCTGAAATAGTCTTCTAGGACAATGCTGTGAGGGGTTGAATACCATCGCACCAGTTATATTGTTCGAGCATCGAGGGAGTATTCAACATGGAGATTTATCAGATCTGAAGCCATGTCTCAACTCTGGCCCCAACCAGCCATGTCATCTGGAGTAACCTCACCAGGCTTCCAGTGAACAATAGAGAAAACTCTTGTCATATAGTGGTATGATTGATAATATTATCAACTTGACAAGGTATAGAATCATCTAGGAGATAAACCTGAGTATTTAATCTTCTAGATTGAGGGAATTGAGGTTGAGTGACACATTTCAAGGGTTGAGGTTGGGAGCTGAGTACCAGCATCTGTCATTTTTCTGCTCTCTGACTGAGGATGAGATGTGACCTCCAACTCATACTGTCATGATTTCCCCATGGTGACGGATTTTACCCAGAAACTATAGGTGCAAATACATCCTTCTTTCTTTCATTTGTTTAGCCAGGTATTTGAAACAGCAACAGGAAAGTAACAGGATATTGCTGAAGTGGTAAAGAGACATCACCCCCAAGTGTTTCATAAAATTTAAGCTCCTCAAACAGCATTCAGGCCATTCTCACTGCGGAGGTATCAGCCCAAAGTAATCAGCTCATCATTCAGAAGCTGTATCCTACATGTTCACTCTGAGGCCATTGTACTTTTCCTGGCCCTCACTCATGCCGGTAAGGGAATTGCAGGTCCACAAATGGGCAATTAAATCCTCATCCTCTTTCTGAAAGTCTTGCCCTCCATTTGATTCTAGAACTTTCCTCTAATGACTAAATTGGCACCTCCATATGAAAATGTTCTCTTCCTGTCTCCTGAGAAAGGTTGCTTCTACCATTAATGGGCTTCACAAGGGGGGCATGTGACAGGCTTTGCTGTGCCTTTCACAGTGTTAATTTTTAATGTGGAACATCAAAAGCCTTTGGCTCCCTGAATCATGGTGAGCATTCTGTTGAGCATTCTTAATCTATTCTGTGAGTTACATCTTTTGGCTGGTCCTGAAAATGGCTTTCTTCTGCTAGGATTCTCTAGGTGACCTATTGTTATTATCTCAATAATGGCACACAAAAAAAATCTTGTTGTTGTTCATTGTATACTGTTACTGTATCCTGAGAAAGATGTAAAGAGTTATTCCATGACAAGCAGAAGACTGACTAACTGAGAAAAAATGCAGTAGCTTGAAAGGAAGCAAGAACAGCAGAACTAGTATGGGATAAAGAGCCAACAAAAGAAAGAACAAGAAATATGTATGTATTCAGGACCAGTAGAGTCAGATATGGGGCATAGTGAGCATGCCTGGGATTCTATCCTAGCACTTGGAAGGAGGCAGGAAGAGTTTAAAGCCAGTCTGGACTGTATGAGATCCTGGTGCTTTGTTTTGTTTTTGTATGTTTGGGTTTTTTTGTTTTGTTTTGTTTTTGATGTATATGTGAGGGTCGTTTTGTTGTTTTATTGTCATTGTTTGTTTTGAAAATATTAACAAGAAAAAGAAAATGGAAATCTTAAGTGTCCTCATCTCAGTAGGCTAAGAAAACCTTGTTCTTGCCAAATAAGAGCTTTGCAGTCACATTTGACCCCCCTGTGTGGTCTCTGAACTCTGATCACACTAACTTTCAACAGGTTGGATGTGCTGTGGTCTGTTGTGACTTTACTTAGGGTTCTCTCTCTTCCATCTGCCCTTGCTACTTTCCTTCACACCACTTTCAATATTGCAGAAAACTCCAATGTTGTAGAAAAGACTGGAATTTGTACCTGGCCCATGTGGTAAGAATGAACAGTCCCCTCTTCTGTTGTTTGTGCTCACTTTGCCCTGAAAATATTTCCTCATTCCTGTTACTGTTTTACTTAATTGTTTAAATTCAAGTTTTGAAATAATTATTGAGTACATGCTACGTGCTACCTAATGTATGTGTGTGTGTGTGTGTGTGTATTCTAATGCTATATTCTCACAACTTAGGAAATGTATGGCCCTTGGAAAAAAGTATATTGTTGAATAAAGGAGCCTTTAAAGAACATCTTACCCTGAAAATTATATTTCGCATAAATAGACTTACAACAGTTTGAGGGTGAAGACCATTCCATTTTCACTCCTTCCTTCTGCAGAGGCTAGCATAGAACTGATGTGGAGCAGATGTGCATGAGTGTTATGCTTAGCACTTTGACTACTTCAGAATACTCTGTATTCAGATTCTGCATGGCTACATTATACAGAATATAGTCAGAGTCTAATAACAGGAATCAGACTGAACTAGGGCAGAACCGTAATTTTATCACCCAGCATCGCTCCTGATTGAGTTTTGGTGGGAATCCCCCTCATATTTAAGTTTTATCACTATTTTTTTTCTTGTTAGAGGTGTTGCTGTGTAGGGTCACCCTTCAAGCATAAGGTGAGGTTTGAAAATGTCAGTAGATAAAGGCTCTCCATGCGTACAGCACTCTAGGCTTCAGTGATATCATTTGTTTTTACATTATATGTAGACTGCCACACCCTGGCCTAAACTTACCTATCTTGAGCAATTGTTTGTGTGTGAACAGCCACCACTGTCTATCTACAAAATGAAAGGAAGAGAATGTGAGCATTGTAGAGTAGTGGCATGTACTGAGGAAACATTGAAACAATTAACTTTGGCCATATTTTATGAAGTCTTAAAATTGCATGTTTTTATTATTATAGTTGTTGTTATTTAGATGGAGGTGTGAGGGTGTGTGGGTGCAAGCATGCCATAATGCATGTGTGATGGTCAGAAGAAAACTTTTCAGGAGTTGCTGCTCTCCTTCTGCCTTGTGTGTCCCAAGGACTGAGCTCAGGTTGTCAGGTTTGACAGCAAACACCTTTACCCAGAGAGCCATGCTTCAAGCCCAACATATTTTATAATGAGTTAAGGAGAAAACACCATCTTTAATGATTCCCCTAAGAAGACAGTCAAAGGATTATTAAAGCCACTGGATGTGTATTAGAGAATTGGAGAAAGCTCACACAGGTTATCTATCAGATGGAAGGGAAAGTGGGACTGAAAGAAAAGTCCATCACAGGTGACTCGTAAAACAAGAATCATATGCAGAGCTGTGAGCTGACTCCAAGAACTGGACACGATTAATATAACTCCCCCATGTAGTCTTAAACACACAAATGCACAGACACACACATACAAGAGACTGTCATAGTCAAGGTCAAAACTGTGTGAGCTCAAAAGCAGATGGAAATGAGAAAGTTAACATAATGAAAAAGCCGAGATTCTGCAAAAATAAGAATTGTTTTTGAACTTCCAGTAACTGGAATTACTTCATACAATGTGTCTGGGCCAATCTCTCAAGAGGGAAAAAAATATTCAAATTTTGCCTGTTGACACCTCCAAGAGATAATTCCAGTAGTCAGATGATAACACAACTTCCAAAGTCTTACAGGCCTTTCTAGAATTTTGCTTGAATATTTGTGAGCCTCACGACAGTTCACACACATTAAATAGTGTACTTTTACTCCTGTTGAAAAATCCCTCATTGAGAAGAAAGCCCTTCTGTGTCAATTTTCTGCCCTGAGTGAAGGTTTATGGCCAAATTAAAATCCTTGCATAAAAAACAAGACTGTGGTGGAGGCGCTGACTCAGCAGCGAGCTGCAGCGTGGCGATGGGACACTGTTTTAATGATGCTGGGGCTGTGATGGATCGTTCCTGAGATTAGCATATCTGTTAAAAAATAAAATAAAATAAGAACATCCAGCCACTAGAGCCAAGGCATTTTGCTAGTGGTCAGCAGAAAGGACATTTTTACATAAAGGGGAAGGAGGTTGGGAGATCCAATCAGGAAATTTGAAGGGGCTCTCAGAGTTTCCCTAGGTGAGTTAAAACTGCAGAAGTGTAGATAGGAGAGTCATCGTTGTCCCTAAGTTCAACCCAAAGAACGTTTTAGGAAGAGTTCCCATAGATTTTGACTGCTTCCACTGTCAGGTTATACATATTCCCATCGTGATAGAAGGCTTTGCAGCTTATTCACTAAAATTTGTCTCTTGATTTGTTCACCCACCATAAATGAACTTATTGCCCACACTCCTCCAGGCACATGGGACCCCTTGACGCGCAACATTCACCTCCTATTCTTGAGAATGTCACAGGGTACAAAGGGTCACAACAAGCAAAAGTCATAATTTTCGCCCGTCATAATTATGCAATGACAGAAGTGAGCAGAGAGGCCCAGGAGGAGGCAAAAATGGTTGCCCCACAAAAGCAATGAAAGGTTTGAGCCCGTGCTTGAGGATTGACTTGGCTCTTAGCACACTTTCCAAGAATTATTAACTCATCTAAGTACAGCGCCAACTTCTTCAGATGCTCAGTCCATTTTAAATCTCTAAGTTTGGAAGAACCAACTAATAAGATGGAGAGATCACCTGTTGTGTTGGCTTAAGGTTATGTATCAAGGTCACAGTACAGTGTGTTTGGAAGAGATGTTGGCTAAACCCCAGATCAGTATACCCCTCTGGAGTCACTCAGTGACATTTCAAACTTCAGTAGTACTTAGTTAGAACCTGGCTAATACACTGGAAAGGGCTGATCAATATATAAAGAAGAACAGCCCTTCAGAACATTGCATGGAAAGAAAAATAAATCACGGTGCCCTTGAAAGAAAAGCTACTTTTATTTAAGTTAATAAAGCTTTATTTGTTCTCTAGCTGTTAACTTTATAGAAATTAAAAGTCTTGACTATTTGTCTTTTGCCAACATGAATTTAAAAGCAGCTTTAAAAAATCTCATTAACATTGTGCTCTTTTTTTTCCCCCCCAAGCTGATTCAATACAAAACACATTACCTCCTGTCTGTGCCACCAAAGTGCACATAAATATTTCACAAACCAATTTATCTAAAAATTTTTGTCATTCTTCATTCTGAGTCTGGACATGGTGCACACTGTAAAGCACTTTAGGTTTTTCAGATAGCATCATCAGAGGGGCAACAGTATATTGTATCACTTTTGGCTTCTTGTCTAGGCTCAAAATAATTCTCTTGGAATATTTTCAAATTTTCACTATGTTACATTGAGACATGTACATGTAATGATATTCCCTCAAAGACTGGAGAGGACAGGAACTCCACAAGGAGAGCAACAGAACAAGAAAATTTGAACACAGGGAACTTCCCAGAGACTCATACTCCAACCAAGGACTATCCGTGGAGATAACCTAGAACCCTGACAATGCAGCCACTTCTGATGAGAACTGATAGACTAACATCAGAAAGAAGGAGAGGAGGACCTCCCCTATCAGTGGACTTGGGGAGGGGCATGCATGCAGAAAAGGGGGGGAGGGTGGGACCGGGAGGGGAGGAGGGAGGGGCTTATGGGGGGATACAAAATGAATAAAGTATAATTAATAAAAGTTAAAAAACTGCCAAAAAAAGACTTAATTGTGATAATTTAACAGAATACTAACAAATATTACAGTACTGAGCCTTAGGGAAAAGAGTGAATAAATTTGGCATTACTGATTCAGGTGGGAGAAATTATAGTGCCTACGTAAAGAATGATCCAGAACATTGAGGAACACATTTGGAGAAGAGTTGGGGATCTTGGATATCGAATTCAAAAGTGGGAAACTGAAGCTGATATCACTCTCTTGTTCTTAGCTCTCTTACTTGTAGAGATGTGTACCTCTAGACTAAAGATATTCTTTATAGAAGAACAGATAGCGAAGAACGTCTGCTTTAGGCGCGATCCACATCCTCTGTGACTGTGCAGGCTTGCTGGTGCAGTGCCAGCGTGGCAACTGAAAAATGAGGATTGTGCTCCAGTAAAACTTTATAGAGGAAAACAAGTGATGGGCCAGATTTGTTCCACAGGGCTGCAGTTTGTTTGTTTTGGTTTGGTTTGGTTTTGGTTGTTTTTTTTTGTTTGTTTGTTTTGTTTTTTTAATGCCTGTACTAGAATAACAAACCATGTATCTCAAATCTCAAGATAGAAACCAAAGGTGTCAGCATACTCTGGCTAGTCCAAAGAGGAAATATCAAGTCTTTATGCCAACAAGGTTAAATAAAATCAAGCAAGGAAGCTTAAGAAGGGTAGAATTCTTTTACTCATTCTTCAGTCTACTCAATAGAACAAATGACATAAACACATATTTGGAATGTGTTGGAATGCTTCAAAATAATAAACAAATGACATGGATAGCATAGTTATTTGGTTTTTGTACCTCATATTGCTGGGTGCTACCACCATATTCTGGGTGCTATGGTTTCCAGCTCAGCAAGTTTAAAATGGGACCCAACTGTTCACGTTGTTCATAGTCCTCAGGGGATGCTGTTACTGCCTGTCTGGAGACCATTTATTCCATAAAAGTGAAGGTGGGGGCACAAATGGAATTCCAAACCAGAAAAGTGAAGGCTACAATGAGGTTCAAGTCTTATATATATAATAAATATCTAAAATTGAGAGGTATATTTTGTGGTCAGCATACCAAGCATTTTAAGCCTTTTACAGGAAAAATGTGTGACCCTATGATAAACACCAGCATCCTTCTTCAGCTTCCTAACAGACCCAGAGAAGTACATTTGAATTACTTTTGCTTCCAAGTATTACCATAACATTGCACACACATATAGTTGTAGGATATACAGTTTTGTTAGAATCTCTAACAAGAAAGAATTAATGCATGACTCAGAATATTTTTAAGGTACAGTTCTAAACAGGTAGTGTCACACACACACACACACACACACACACACACACACACACACACACAC
>NW_026596101.1:17493900-17511793 GCF_907164565.1 Psammomys obesus
ACACACACACACACACACACACACACACACACACACACACACACACATACTCTGAATATATGAGCATTTGCATTTTGACCTAAAAAGCCTACCCCGCCTGATAAGTGATCAGGAGTCCTGTTTCAGTGAGGTACCTTGAGCTCTGGGCTTAGACAAACTGGGCCAAATCCTTCTCTCTAAGCCAGGGAAGGCAGTGGAGGGGTCCAGAATCTGACTTCCTGAGTGGAAATCCTGTCCACACATATTAATGATCATGTGAGCCAGAAAAGCTGCTGAAGTTTCCGGGTTTTAGCAATAATCGCCAATAAAACAAGAACTTACTAGGAACTTGCTGCTACTCTAATTATCTGCATCAGCTTTTATCCTTACCTCATCTCTGCCTCGCTGCCATTGTACCATCCACACCATAGACTCAGAAGCAGAACGTTGGGGGCAAAGAGCATCCTATGTAGACTCACCAAGCCGTAAAGAAACATATCTAGAGCTTTTTACCCAGAAAACTATGGTGCACTGATCAAATGCAGTCCCAGAAAAAAAAAAAAAATTGTCAGTGAGCTTTTACTGATAAAGCAGCCACACCCATTCAATCACATACAACCTATGCTTGCTTTCCTCTTCCTTATCAGAGCCGAGTGATAGCACCAGAGAATGAATGGCCCACAACGTCTTACATATTTTCTCTATTTCTTTAATAGAAAGTTTGCTGAGATCTGCTCTGAGAGGCTCTGGAATGAGCTGGCATGTTCTCTGTGAAGTTGTTCACCTTATCTCAGCCCATCTCTTCACTATAAAAGATGGTTCACACTGCTGGCCTTAAGAATCCCAGCAGCTCTCCACAGCCAGTGTTCATACACGTATTCTGTGTGTTGCCTTATTTGACCATAGAGGTCTCAGTGTTCTTGCTTTGGAAGGTCTGTGGTTAACTCTGTAAAGAACTATTCTTGTAGTCAGCACAACCTGGAGGGTGGTAACGGGTTCATAGTCTAGTTCAGTGGTTCTCAACCTGTGGGTCCCAAGCCCTTGGGCAAACCTCTGTCTCCAACTATATTTACATTATGATTTTTAACAGTAGAAAAATTACAGTTCTGGAGTAATGATGAAAATATGAAATTGCCACAAAAATTGATTTTATGGTTGGGCGTCACTACAACATGAGGAACTGTATTAAAGGGTCGCAGCATTAGGAAGGTTGAGAAGCATTGTTCCAGCTGCTTCCTTCTAGATAAAGAAACTAATGCATGTTACTTAAAATCCCATCACTAGTCAGATGAGGAATAGCCTTGAATCACTTCTTGTGATGTCAGGAGACTACTCCCAGGTGGCCCGTCCTGCCCCGTAGTCTTCACAGGCACATAATTTCCTGCTTTCTGCTAGCCATGTCTGCCTTCAGTTGAGACTGTAAGCTGGGATCAGAGTCCATACACATAACTTTGCTCCCAGAAAATTGTACAATGTGTATGATGCATCAAACTCTTAGTAACTATATATTATCAAGGTTTTTGTGAACAATTCATACAGAGTTTTTGTGAACAATTCATACAATTTGTTCTTCACAACTAGAGTTTAAACAAAGACATTATTCCATTGCATTGTATGTTATAAATGGTCCCAGTGTGCAGGGTTATATATAAGTGTGGGTGGTGGGGACTTCAAAAGATTGTTAGGAAGCCAGATGCCTGTCCATGCAATAGAGAGGGCAGCTGCTTCTGAATCTGAGAGGTCACTGAGAAATCTCAGCAGTATACTGATGAACACTATTGTAAGAGATGTGGCTCAAATCAGAAGCCCTTTTCCTATCAGCCCAGAACTGGCAAGAGAATAAAGGTCCAGCAAAGCCATTCTACCAGAGACTCCAGTATCAGGCCTGCTCTTCAGGGGCGTATTTTCTAAGGGGCTTGAGTGAAGCTTCATGTCTGGTTTTAATTTCCGTTGATTCTAGCAGGAAGGTATTGATCTGTGGAACTGGTTAACCCTGTGGAGGAAGAGGCAGATCATCAGGGAAGGAACTAACAGTGGAGCCTCCCGGCTGCTCTTCATGGGCTGAAAAGTAAGGTGCAATTTTTCAGCATTTAAACCACGTTCTTTAATCCAAGGAGCCCTGTCTTCATTAACGCAGAAACTGAAGATGGTGTCTCTCCACTCTCCTTGCAGAGCATAGTAAATACTAAGGCAACCTGAAAGTGAAATGTGCAGCCAGATCTACCTGAAGATAAACTGGAGGATACCAGCCCCGATTTGAATGACTAAAGAGACCACAGGTGAGGTTTTATCATCTTGGGTAAATAAATGGGAAGCATAAAGCCTGGAAGATGAAACCATGGGATTTCTATGTCTATTGATCAGAAGACAGTCCCTGAAAGACTGAAAACTATTTTAAAAATATGTATTTTGCCTGTCTGCCTGTCTGCCTTCCAAACAAGGTTTTATCCTCTTCACTCCTACAGCAGTTGAGATAATTAATTTTCAGCAAAGGAAAAGCTTACTTTTCAGATGTTATGGACAGAGCTGCAATCATGTTGATAACTTTTGATACCTCCTGGCAATATTCTACTTGTGACATAAGAGGATGGACCCACCAAAGTGTTTTGTCTACCACTAAAATTGTACCTCAGCCTGGATTTCCACAGGATGCTCTGAGGCAGGCTTTAAAGCACAAAGACCATAAACAAAAGCAGAGGAAAACCAACAGCTAAATGACACGAGTCATAATTTCCCCTGCTCCTTACTGAAAGCCCTTCATATGCATGTTTGCTGCCCCAAACACCGAGTGCTTCTGAAATCAATCTGAATGAAAGCACAGAGGGTAGAATGGGATAACCCAGAAGCAAAGCTTGTAAAAAGGACTCAAGAACATTTTTCCTCTTTTCTACATCACAGTAGTTAATAGCAATAGAACCAGGATGAGTTCCAACACAGCTCCTCATGTGCTAGCTAAAAATAGACCCAAATAGAGCACTCCATGTCCTCCTCAGACCTCAGGTTTTAATCTACATAATGGATATACTAATGCCAACCCAACATTAAGAAGTGCATAGAGCATTCATTTAGCCTTTTCCTACCATATAACACATGCTCAATACAAGCAGGTGTTTTATTTTGGAAGTGAAGATAATAGTATTTATCACTCCAAAGTTCTGACTACTATCACTCAATCTTAACTCAATATCAGATAGTCAAACCATTTACTGTTTTAGATACAATAAGGTAAAACAGGTTTATATGAATGAATAATTTATTATTCACCCAGCATTGTACTAAACCATGTTGACACATTTCTTCTTTAGTGAGTACAACGACCATCGATCCATATTAATTAATTAACCAGTTCTGTGTTACAGATGAAGAAACTGAGCCGCAGAAAGTAATATAATTTGCAAGATGTCACATTTCGTTAAGAAAATCCAGGGAGAGAGCAAAAATACACCAACCAGACAAATAGAAAGTGTGTCCCTGATTTCAAGGCTGATGTGTGGGACCACTTCACACAGTGCCCATAGTCTCAGATCACATGCCTACTTCCGTAACTTCATCCTTCATTCAGGCCCAGAAAGCCTGGTTCATGGTAGCCAAAGAGCGCACAGACTGGGTGGCCATTAGTCTAGCAGGTTTTTCTTCTAGACCTCACCTGTCTCCAGGAAACGTCTTAAGGTCTGGGGATTTCATTCCCCAAGCCTGCCTTTGTACGGCAACTTTGGTACTGAGTTTATGTCACCTCATCTACAAGTTATTTCTGTCATCGTTCTTAGTGCCTTCAAAATAGCTCCAGAGTCAGAAATGGTACCCATGGGCCAAATGCAGCCTGCCTGATCCTGGGGTTTGGACCACCTGGTACTTGAAGGGGGAAAAAAAAGTAATAACCTAATTATTGCCACCACCTGCCTGGCTTCACTGTTGCGTTCCTGTCTATTGCCAGGTGTGGTGCTGGCAGGCTTAGATCAATTAGTAATTGTAACCGAAGCTGAATGCAATTAATTACATAACTTTAAGCTGTTCGACTTTAATACCCTGAAATTACTGCACAAGACTGGTTTTTAATGAAGGATGGCTGCAGACAAAGGGATAGAGTCATGAATAAGGCCTCTGCAAGTGTTTTCTTCGGATTTGGCCACTGTTCAAGCTTCGGGTAACTTCTTCAGATCCGACCCTTTCTGTTTTCCTATTATCACTGAAATGATTTGTTAATTTTCAGCTTGTGGCCCCCAACAGTACAAGCTATTTTTCTCAGACCAGAAAGGAGAGCGATTTCTCAGGTGCAGCACATTTTGACAGGAGATCTGCAAGGCACACAGACTGGCACAGGGTCTGACCTATGAGATTACAGTTGGCAGGCATGGATTAGCCTGAGTCCCAGCTCAGATCTTAAATAAGGTGGAAGTGATAACCCCTCTCCATTTCCATTTCCTCCTCTATAAAATAAGGATAACGTCAGTGCTGGGAAAGCTGGGAGGGGATACAGTGTCTGGAACAAATGCTGACTGCTGCAGTTCCATCACTCTCTGCTATCAACGGCATGGGTCAAGGGGATTGCCGAGACTACTTAAGCTCCTCTAGCTCAGTAGTCCTCACAGTGATCAGGCACTTCTGTGTTATGCAGCTAATCAGGAGTTAGGAGCGGGAGTCTGTTCTCTGTGGGTTCTCATCATAAATCCCACCTAATGTCAAGCATGTCTGAGGAGAACTAGAACGATTTCTTCAAGACTCAGCTTCATCTTAAAATGGGGGAAAACATTACCTACCTCCATGGTGCTGACTTGATAAACTGTAATAAGGCATGAATCAATATATTCAATACACGTCAACGTTTATTTATTGTATAACCGTTCATTGTTATGGCTGTTTTTTTTTTTTTTCTTAATAGTCCCTTTCCTAATTTTCCTGCACAGTGGCCATCAAGCCGTTCTATGCTTTCTTGCTTCAGAATTTTGCTGGCATGGAAAACAGAGATTAAATGTTCTGTGTGCATTGGATAGATAATATAAGAAGTAGGGTGTGTGTGTGTGTGTGTATGTATGTATGTATGCATTCATGTGCCCATGGCTGAAGCAAGTACAATTATGTGGAAATAAATTTTGGAGAGAGTGGAGAGAACTACTACTCCCCCCAACCTCCTCAGGACAAGACAACCAAACCAGTCTTCAGGTACCCAGAAAAGAATAAACCATATGGGTTACTGGTAAGGCCCAGAGCAGGAGGGGATAAGAGACAACTATGATCTCCAAGGAAGTAACACAGGTTTGGGTAATACAAGGATCAATAATACGAGACAATTTATACAGAGACACAATATTCTAACTAAACTCTTGAGGTTGTACAATAATCTAAAAGCCAAAGGAAGACCAGGAATGCTTATAGCAGGATTTTGCTGAATGATCACAGAACATGTTTCTTCCTTTTGGGAACTCATAGAATCCCATTGACCAACACAGCTCGCAGTAGGTGTGGTCAGTTGAAGAGATTCCTAACTGGTCCAAGTGCCAGGGATAAATAACGTCAAAGGCTCAGCTTAGAAAGGGTTGTCTCTCTGAGTTTCCTCTCATCCAAGGCTCAGGGAGCAATTCTGAAGAGGGGGGCAGAAAGAATGTAGGAGCCCATGCATTTCAGAGGCACACTGGGAAAGGCTGACTTCTGGACATGACATTCCTGGTGCAAGTATCAATTCACTTCAGCTTCACAGGCCTTCATAATAAGATCAAACCAGTTAAAAATCCAGTAGGGATGGCAGAGCTCTGGCGCAGAGGACCCGAGAGCCCCTACTGCTAACTTAGGGAGTGACGGCATTGGGTAATTGCTGAGGAAGAGAGCACTACTCTCCTTAAAGGCTGTGGATATGGGCAGCTCCGCATGCCCCAGTGGACAGCCATAAATACCTGTACATATGGGCAGCACGAAGTGAACTCAGCAGTTATTAATAACAATTAAAAGAAAAAAGAGGCATGAAGTTGGGAGAGAAGATGGGGTATACTATGAAAAACTGAAAGGGTAAATGGGCATAATCAATATACATTGGATATATTTCTGAAACTTTTTTCAATGGATACAACATTTAAAATAATAGAAACAAATGGAAGAAAAAATATATGGCATGAAGTAGATGAGCTAGCATTAATCACTCTTAGTAGTCAAGTAACTGACAAGTTTCTCATATCTAAAAGTGAAAAGCTGAAAAACAGAAGCAAATAAATTTGAGGTAAATAATGATTAAAAAAAAGTGAGTCACACTTAGGTCTATGAATGGGTTTCTTGGAATGCGGATTTCCCATGTAGCTATCAAAAGCACATGTGCTCACCCTGGGTTACTGTGGTGACTAATTCAGAGGAGCCATCTGACAGGGCTCTCTCCCTCAAGGAAAACGGCAACACTGGAGGGTTGCCTCTCCGCCATGACAATGCCATGGCATCATCAGATTGATGTGTGAATCTTAACTGCTCTATGGAGGTCTGTCTGAAAATACAAGTGATGCTAATACTTGCAGCCGAGAGGTATCAAATAAATAAAACATGAACAAAGAAAACAAAGCAGCCTTTGAGCGCTTGATTCCGAAGCTCTCCAAAGCTATAGAGGAGCTTTTCAACTTACACTCAGAGGGCCCCTATTTATCCACCTCCTCCAGCTCTCAACAAAACACCAATCTCTCCACTCGTTCATCTTTCCACGTACCAGTTCCTAACCATGTCCTTCCTGCTTTCCTGCTGCAACAGTTTTTGAATGTTCCTTGAATGTGTCATGTGACACATTCTAAACCACTTTATTCATTTCAGCAATTTAAAGCATGTGGGGAATAGATACCACCAGAGCACTAATTGGGTCTGATGTGAATAGTTTGGTATTGATCTATATAGAGCCACAGCTGGAATGGACCTGGACCACTTTGGATTAGGCAGCCATTTAAAATATTTGCTGAGAAATTTTTGCTAAACTTAACCGTCAAAGGGAAAAATGGCTGCGGAACTGTGAGCAAATAAAACAGCTCATTTGATCTACTGAAAGACTAGAGAGGCATCCACTGATTTATCTACCCAAATCCAGATTCCTTGCTTGTAGAGTTAAGGTCTAGCCTTCCTTTGATAACCAAGTTCATTTCCCCCTTTCTCTATGTGGATAATAATGAGTAGCTGATTCCAATTTGTGCTCTCTTTACCCTCCAGTCCCAGGACTACAAACAGCACCCAGGAAGCTCTGTCACTTAAACTTCTGTTCTGCTCAATAAAGTAACAGGAATAATCAGAGCCACAAATCCTAGGACTTTTGATGTAATCTTGTTGAAATATTGGCTCTTGGAATTGAAAAGTATAATCTGGAAGAATATACCCCCAGCATTAGTGACGGCCTCCTCTTCACTTTGGAAGTAGTTACGTGAGACTAAACTTAACATAAAAACAAAAGTGAGCTGAACCATTAGTGGGCAGAAAGGTACATGAGCTAGCTATATGTTACAGAAACAAATAGATTGGCCTTCATGCTTTAGCAGCATGAACTGATGTCTCTGAAAACACCGCATCTTAAGATAGGAGGCCGAATCCCACTGACAAGAAGCAGATCTTCATATAATACCCTGCAATTTGTACAGTATATAAGGGGGTTAGTGGTAACAAGTATAGAAGGAGTGAATAGAACCTTCATATGCTAGGAAACTATAAGTGGCGTCATGATAGGGAGGGTAGCTAGAGAAAGCCATCCTGGGTTTAAATCACAGAGGTCCCATTTGCCAAGGGAACATTCATATCAGTGAGTTCCATTAGCTTCCCTAGTTTCTGGACCCTGAATATACACAGAGAGAAAAGTAAAACCACTATCACTGAGTGATACTGAAGACTCCACATGTTGAATAAGATGCTGGGCATAAGTTCATTCCTCCCAGAGTAGAACTGGTGTTGTTATTATAGTCGGTAAGGTATAGATAGTTTGGTAGAAAAATGCCTAATCCATTTAATGCTTTATGGAAAACACTAAAAACAACCCAACTCAATTGGTTGGAAAGAAAGCAGAAAGTGGAAAATTAAAATATAGGCATCCTGTTAATCTAGTCTTGCAATAACATCCAAGACACAATCTCACAACCTTTGTTGACTTTTCCCTTGGAGGCAAGAATCCACCAGCACCCTTCATGGCTATGGTGGGAGGGCTTCCCAAAATTCATTCTGTAATGATTTGTCTTTGTTGACATAACAGTTGGAAAAAAAAATCAATTTTACACTTTTATCCTTTTCTTAACCACCCTGGGCTTTGACTGATAAAGCAGTGATTTACAGCAATGTCTGAGAAGGCAACTTGAGTATGGGCTTACAGGATAATCACCAGGCATCTTCTTTAGAGGAACCCTATTTTTAACCAACCCCCTGCCTTCTGAGTGTGGTAATTAAACAGGGGAGCATGTGAAAATCAGAAAGTGCAAGCCAAAAGCTATGTTCATTTGGTGGTGTGTCTTGGGTAACTGCAGGTGTGTGTTAATGAATTACATGACTGTTAAAATGAAATTAAAGGCAGCTGTGTGTGTTTACAAAACTGCAGCCGAAAATTACAGGTATCTGTAGCATCCATAATTCAGCCATAATTGACAATTTTTATATTACTGTATAAAGAAGCAAGTCATGTGGATGATTACAACATTTGCCTCTAGGAGCTAGAGACCTGCCTCCGGTGCTGGCACCTATGCGGCATTTCAAAGGAAATAAACACAGCTTTTCAGGGTAAGCCCTCAAGGTAGAGGCAGCTGCAGGTGAACTCAGCCCACAGCTCCATCCCCACAGCGTTTCTGTCAACAGAGAGGCCAGTGTACACCTGTGCTCTACAAATACACAATCTGCGTCTGCTCTTCACACCCTGACTTAAATGACTTAAATCTAGAACTCTCAGTTACATTCCTTAAGTCCTGTACCTCAGCTTCATCTTCCGTTAAAAGGCATAATAACACTGACTAATGCCTGGGTTTGTTTTACTTAGATAGTTAAGATTATTGACTAAAATGGTGGAAAGCACTCAGAGGAAAAGGTCACATAAAGTAAGTATGTTGTGAGTATTTATTAATAACTGCAAGCATTAGTTTTCTTAATCATAAACTGAGAGGTGGGGAGAAGTATGGCTTAGCACATATGGTTGCCAGGGGGTAATGTAGGGAGAAAACATATCTTGAATGCTTAGCAGACTCAGGCACATGATCACCCACATTCCACTTTGTTCTTGGGGTGGCCATACCCCAAATGACATAATAAACTAATATTACTGTTTTTAAAATAGCGCTGTGTTTTCAAAAATCATCTTGGTCTTGTTTTATTTTGAAGAATCGTTTACATTTGGATAGTTGGGTTTGGATTTTTATCATGCATCATTTAATACTGATTTTAAAAAACATTCCTGGATAAAGGGCTGTCCTGTGCACAGGAGGAAGGCCCCTGTGAATTCTTCGATGATGGGAGCTGTAGTCTCAGTGGCTTGACAAGGAAGAATTGGGAGCTACTTTAGAAAAGATGACGGAGTTGGAAGGAAACCTGAACACAGCAGGGGCTGTGAGCAAGTGAGCAGAAAAATAACAAAGATCCAGGCCCCTAGCCAAATGCTGTTCTGAAATCTCTGAGATCCTATCAAGAACTGGCTCTCTCAGGTGCATGCCATTACAGAGGGAAGAAGCTGGGGGTATGATGGAAAGACATGCAAACAGACTACAAATACAAACCCAAATGTCTGAGGCAAACAGCTGAACTTCATGTCAAAGTTTACTGCCTATTAATAGGGTCCCATAGGGCAAAACACAATCATTCAAAATGCTGCAAGAGATTAAACGAATAAGCTCCAGGAAAGAGTTCTTGCCTATGACCATCAGAGGTCATGCTTTTAACCAACACAGAGCAAATGTGAATAACAGTATACTGCCATTATGGGCAAGAAGAAAAAAGAAATGAAAAAAAAAAAAAAGACAAGAAATCTCTAAGAGTGGCCGAGGACTTTAAAAAAGGATCTTTGGCTGTTCAATAGATAAATCAGTTAACAAAGTTTCTCTTGCCTTTTCCCACACAGACCAATCACTCCCAAGCACTGGACAAAGGCCAAATACAAAGTGGCAGAAATAGTGGCCTGGTTTATTATTTCCAATTTCTATGCTATACAAATTTGGTCAACAACTTCCTAGACACTTTTCTTTCAAAGTGTCTAGGCACTTTGAAATTCTAGACACTTTTCTTTCAAAGTAAGATTGGAATGCTGTTTTACCAACGGTTTTTAAGCTGTTTTCTTTGCATAGGCCACCATAATTTTTACAGCAGGTGTAAACACCAGGCAAGGCAGGTGTAGCCTTACTTCTTCCATAAAGACCTGGGCACTTCATTCACAAAGAACTGGCCTTGTAGACAGATTGACTGTTCCAAATCTATCATTAGGTGGTTGGAAAGAGCCAAGAACGGACTCATTTGAGGAATAGCTATAAAATAATACACCTTCAAATATTTCATGTGTTTCATTGAAACTGCCACTGATCAGAGTCAAGGGTAGTCACAGATGGTCATGAATTCAACAGCATTGGTTCTGAGAGTGTTGTGTATTGTTTTATGTTTGAGTACATTAGCTATGGCTACAGATGGAGACAGAGGAGAGATCCAGGAAAACGCTTTGTTACAGAGCCATTCCCCAATCTACAGTGGCTCTGTATCAAGTTTTACAGCCTTTTATAATATGAAAATGATACCCATTGAGTAGAAACTCTGCTTTGGATGGTGAATTTTAGTCATTTCTGGGCTTCGCCATCTCTAATGATGTTGAGCAATGGTAGTGAGCCCCAGTTCTCAGTCACCATTGTCATTATGAGACGACCAAGTCTCAACAATGGGCTGTGTCGACACTGTTTCTGAATATGGGTATTCAGCGAGTTACAGAGGATGTTTAACACTTTCTTGTAAGATAGAGTATGTGTAAAATGAGCTTGCCTGGTGAATGCAAGTTTTCCTGGCATGTTTAAGGTAAGCTTGACCAAACTGTGCTCTTCGGAAGGCCAAGTACATTGGATGCACTTTCCACCTAATGACGTCTTCAACTTACTGTAGGTTTATCAGGGTACAGACCCAACTTAAGAAGACTCTGTACTCAGAGCTACCCATCACGAGAGGCATCCCATGCTACACAGAGCCGCTTGGGAAAGACAGCAGGGCTGGGAAGGGTCACAAGTTTGAAGACAGCAGCAGATGTTGAGGGAAAATTAACTGTGAGTTTTACTGGGTCCTCTTAAGAATGTAGAGCAGAGTGAACAGTTTAAGGTTGTCTGACTTAGTTGTCTTGTTTTGTTTTGTTTTAATTTTTTATACATCACAGAGACGGTACATAGTTGCTGATTCTTAACCCTTGGATAGACATCTGAGCCCAGCGGTGCAAGCACACCATTATATTAATCAGTCTGCAATTTGAAAGTCTGTTCCTGGATGCATTCTTGCTGATTCTTAGAGCTGTCTGGTCCAAGAGAAGCAGTCACTCCCTAGCCGGATTTTTAAGACATCAAAATATCACAATATCATTTTTTTAAATCTGTATGAGGATCACTTAAAAGTTCTTAGCATCTCTGCTCACTCTGCTTCAGCTTGTGTCTCCACATTCCTAAGCTGATTTCAATAGTTTAAGTCTGTTTAAACAAGAAATGTTATATGACTAGTCCTACCCCTTCAGAAAATCAACATGTCCTCATAATCGATGGCGTGCTATATCAGATGAACTATTTCAATTAGAGGGTCTCCCCCAAAACTCTGTGTATGTTTCTTTTTATCATATCAGCCGCCCCCGGTACATACCAGGGTCAAGTGCTCCAAGTCTCCCCTGTGGAAGTGTGATCTGTTCTAAAGACATGTGGAAAATCCGAGGGGAAATGCGACATTAACCCTTGTAAAGCACGCTCTTGTTCTTATTCCCATGCAGTTGCCCCAAGGTGGGACTTAGAGTCTTTCTTGATAAATTCATACATCAAGTGGGTACTTCCAAGATGGTTTCTGTGTTTGCCAAAATAAATATGTAGCAATCAGAGCTCTGACCTTCCCCTGTGCAATATCTTTCTAAACTTTCATCATCCTGACTTTGAGGAAACGTTTTTAATGTGTCCTGAGCAGGTCCTTCTGGAACACCGCTTCAAGACTCCCGAAAGGCTATGAAATACAAGAATGTCACAGCTATACTAACAGGAAGCAATGTGGTTCATAAGGAACATGGTATTCCTTAGAGTTGTGAAAACTAAAAATATATATATATATATATTTTCAAAATCTATACCATACTATGACAAAAATAAAGCCTTATGTAGGTTTTGTTACATTAACAAATGAAGTTCATCAGTAATAGTTAATAAGCTAGGTAATTGATGGCATGTACATCATTGTTGTAAATTGTCACCATGCCAACCCTCCAACGTGGTTTATTATCTTCCTATTTTCCAATTAGGAAATGGAATTTTCTGTGGGTTGATGAAAGATTTTATACTTAAGCTCAGGGTCAAAGATCAGGAAGAAAAAATATCAGAACTCGGGATTTGATATGAAATCTAATTACAGTGACTGGTTTTCACATAGAAAACTAGGTTAAAATTTTCTTGGTAGACAAAGTAGAAAATTAAAAGGAACTTGGAGGACAATATTTTAAGAGAGATTAATGTAAAATGTGTGGTTAGAATATGTTTTTAGAAAACACAATTTTGTTTTCCTGATTTGAAATAAAGAATACTGTCTAAGCAGACAAGATGAAACAAACATATGTATCTCCACCATGAAATACATATTAGGGCTTTAAGAATAAAAGATGAGCCAGGCCTCTCTTGGCCAGCTCAGCCTCACAGGCATCAGAAAGCAAATGAGAAGGCTCATGGGAATGAGGTGATAAAACAACAATAACAAAATTTAGGAAATGCCTTCCAAGAATTTTTCACACCCTGACAGACACTTGGTTCTAACAAATGGTCGATTCTGGAGCCTAGGAGCACAGAAAGTTATTTTTCCATAGCCCTAAAATTTGATTTTTTTTCCCCTTCAAAAAGAGTGTTTCTGCCAAGTTTTCTCAAAAACAAAAAGATCTTAAAAAAGAGTTCTCTGGCTTCTGGTGATATAAAGGGCATGGCAAGGATGAGCTGCCTATAAGGCACATTTTTTTTTTTTTAGTCCTAGAGACAGTTAAAGGAACAAAAAGGAATTGGGCTAGGTTGCACACTTAAAATTGATATAGAATCTAAGGGTCATGCAGGATCTTGAGAGACTATTTAGTCCATTTCTCTGTCGTCAAGAATGACTCATCTTTTCAATCACTTCCTTTGGACCCTTAGAGAATAAAATTCATCCCATTTTAGAGAACATTGGGAAGCAGGTTTTACTATGGCCAGACATCATTTCTCCAATTTCACTGTAAGCCCCTGACTTTAATCCTAGCTTAACTCAGTGCCTTGCAATCTGGAGTGTACCCCCTCATTAAGCCCACTCTGGAGACAGGTGACAATGCAGGATGGCCCTTCTGTGTTATAACTGAAAAATAGACACTCTCACCGTCCTCTGGCGTGGGTAATTCTTTACAGACCTTGAAAGAATAATTCTCAACTTCATATGGACAAACAAAAACCCAGAAGAGCTAAAACCATCCTGTACAATAAAAAAAAACTTTCTGGAGGTATCTCCATCCCTGACCTCAAGCAATATTATAGAGCAACTGTAATACAAACTGCATAGTGCTGGCATAGAAACAGACTGGTGGATCAATGGAATCAAACTGAAAACCCCAAAACAAATCTACACACCTATGGATACTTGATTATTGACAAAGAAGCCAAAACTATACAATGGAAAAATAGGTAGCATCTTCAACAAATGGTGCTGGTTTAACTGGATATCTACACGTAGAAAAATGCAAAGAGATCCATATTTATCATCCTGAACAGAACTCAAGTCCAATTGAATCAAAGTCCTCAACGTAAAACCAGACACACTAAATCTGTTAGAAGAAAAAAGTGGGGAAGAGCCTAGAACTCATTGTCACAGGAGGCAACTTCCTGAACAGAACACCAACAGCACAGGCTCTAAGATCAACAATTAATAAATAGGACCTCGTGAAACTGAAAAGCTTCTGTAAAGTAAAAAACACTGTCAGCAGAACAAAATGGCAGCCTACAGACTAGAAAAAGGTCTTCACCAGCCCTACATCCAACAGAGGGCTAATATCAAAATGCATAAAGAACTCAATAAATCAAACACCAACAAACCAAATAACCCAATTAAAAATTTGGTACATAATTAACAGAGAATTTTCCACAGAGGAATACTGAATGGTGGAGAAACACTTAAAGAAATGCTCAACATCCTTAGTCATGAGGGAAATGCAAATCAAAACAACTTTGAGATTCCATCTGATACTGCTCAGAATGGCTAAGATCAAAAACTCAAGTGATAGCACATGCTGACAAGGATGTGGACAAAAGGGAGCACTCCTCCATTGCTGGTGGGAGTACAGACTTTTACAATCACTTTGGAAATCAATCTGGCACTTTCTCAGACAATTGGGAATAGTGCTACCTCAAAACCCAGCTATACCACTCCTGGGCATACACCCGAAAGTTGCTCTACCATACAATGAGGACCTTTGCTCAAAAATGTTCATAGCAGCTTTATTTGTAGTAGCCAGAATATGAAAACAACCTGATATGCTACTCAGCTATTAAAAACAAGGAAATTATGAAAATTACAGGCAAATGGCTGGAACTAGAAAAGATAATCTTGAGTGAAGTAACCCTTAACCAGAAAGACATGCATAGTATATACTCACTTATAAGTGGATATTAGTTATATAATACAGGATAACCATACTAAAATCAACAGACCTATAGAGACTAAATAACAAGAAGCACCCTAGGGAGGATGCTTAATTCTAATTCTGAAGGGCAAATAGAATAGACATTAGAAGCAACTGAGCAGAGGGAAGAGCACAGGAGCCTACCACATATGACCTCTGAAAGACTTCACCCAGAAGGCTATCGAAGCAGATGCCAAGACTCACAAACTTTGGCCAGAGCACAGTAAGCTTATGGAAGAGTTGGGGAATAGAAGGACCCAGAGAAGATAGGAGCTCCACAAGGAGACCTACAAAGCTAACAAATCTGGGCCTGGGCAGGGTGGAGACTGTGGAGACTGATGATGTACCAACCAAGGACCATGCATGGAGACGACATAGACCTCTTACTTAGATGTAGCCAATGGGCAGCTCAGTTTTTATGTGGGTTCTGTAGTAAGGGGAATTGGGGTTGTCTCTAACATGGGCTCAGTTACCTGCTCTTTGATCACATCCCCCTGGTGAGGTGGCCCTTACCAGGCCACAGAGTAAGAGGATGCAGCAAGTATTGATGAGACTTGAGAGGTTGGGGTCAGATGTTAGGGGAGAAGGGCTCCCCCTTTCTGAGGACTAGGGAGGCAGGGAGGGAGAAAGAGGGAGAGAAGGGAGGACCAGGAGGAGATGAGGGAGGGACTACAATCAGGATATAAAGTGAATAAGTTATTAAAAATATATTTAATAAATACATATTTCAAAAAGAAAGAAAAACAGAGGCCACTACTGCCTTTAAGGTAGCTGACGCCATGGATAATGAAGTCCCTGAGGTAAGCCTCACCACAAGGAGTCACTTGATCCCACAGGTCCATATTTTGCAATGGTAGTCATGGTGCTGGCAGTCTTGGAAGGAGGGTAGATAATGTGATGTTTGTACTATAAGGGCCTAACTATATCGTGAATAAATTTCTTGTAATTCAGGAATACATCACTTCGAAACCCACTGTAGAAGCCTTTATAAAAAAATTAATTTATTTTCATTTTATGTTTATGAGTATTATGCCTGCATGAATGTCTGTGCACAACTTGTGTGCAGTGCTTTTGGAAGCAGAGAGGGTGACATATTCCCTAGAACTGGAGCTAGAGATGGTTGTGAGCCATCATGTGGGTGGTGGGAATTGAACCTGGGTCCTTTAGGAGAGCAGCCAGTGCTCATAACTGCTGAGCCACCTCTCTATCCCCTGAAAAATAAAGGCCTTTTTAAATAAGGAGATAGACTAATCAGCTTGTCTTTGTAGCTGGTAAGTGGTTTCAGAACAAAAGTCACACATTGCTAAGCCTTAATTCCATAAGACATAACATGGGGAGTAACATATAATAAATGATCATGGAACTAATCCAGTTTTGTGGAAAATGTTCTTTCACAAATCTTGAGTGTGAGCTTGAGATTGTCTATGTTAGAATCCAGCACATCTGGTGTACTCGACACTGTTGGAGAGCCCAAGGGAGACAGTGCAGGGAGATTCATGGTCTTCCCAAGCAGCTGCACTGAGGGCTCTGCGGCTATAAATGGAACTCGGCATTATGGATATAGATACATGAATTTGCAGATATTTTTTAAAAGAGTAATTTCCCAAGTGAATGTCAATGTGAAATTCACAGGGCAGGATATTCCAAACTGTTAATTTTTCTCTGGTTTTCATGGGGCATCCCTGTCAAGTTATGCCCAGGTCCATCCTATGAAAGAAAGCCACTTCTGGGAAGAATGTCTGAAAGTGAATGCAAGCTGGGCGATTCATGACACGGGGTATATTTAAAGTGTTCTTGGAAAGTGACCAAGCACCGCCATCATAGACACAACCCATTTCTGTCTTAACAGGAACGTCTTTAGCCCATCCTGTTAGAGTAGGAGGCTTTGCCAACTTCCTTTAGACTTTAATTGATAACACACAAATCTGTTGCCACAGATGGTTAGGTGGGCAGCAGCTGAAGCTGAGGTCTGGAGAAAGGCTTCCCACCCCCAAGCAAATGCCAGAATGTTCAAGGCACACCAGTGTACAGTGCACCATGGAAACAGAATTAAGGGAAGAGCTATGGGTACCACACTGGAGAATGAGGAGCCTGAATGTAAAGTGCCCTTGTATGATGAAGGTTGGAGGTTTCCAGATAGCCTTTCTTTCACATGCAGGTAAAAATGTACAATGTACACTCAATCTCATATTTATTCACTAGTAGCTGGCATAAGACCTTGGGCAACTTATTTTAGTTGATCAGGTTCTGATTCCCACCAACTCCAAAAAACATGGATACTAACACTCTCTTTAAAAAAAATGAAATAACAAAAATCCTCCACGAATTGCTAGTACTTCTAAGTGTATAAAACAAACAAACAAACAAACAAACAAAATCGCTAACAGAGTGGGTTTTTTTTTTATCTCTCCACAATACGACAATGGGATTTGGTTATTATTTCAGATTTGGTTATTATTCCTGGAAACCTCAGGTTCTTCAGGGATTCTGTAGAGTTACATCATGGCAAAGGGTATAGTGTCCAAGGTAGAATACACTGAGTTGGAACCAATTTACTGGAACTGGTCTTTTTTCGGTGGCAGGTAACTGAAAGTCAACTCTAACTATCTTAAAGAATAAGAAGGAAGACATCTATCTATACACCCTATTAATCACAGAGTAGACACCTAACCGGCTGTCTCCATAAGAAAGAATCTAGCTCTCAAAATAAGTTATCACAAATTGGTTTCTTCACCTGGCTTTCTTTTGTGTGGACTGCATTCTTTAGCAAAGTTTCCTGAAGAGGCAGCTTCAAGGACAGCCAAGCACACATCCTTTTGACTGTCAAGGCCAGCTGACCAAAGGGATTTCCCAAAACCACTTGAGAACTAAGAGTTTATTCTCTTTTGCCCGTGCCTTGGTCACACATCTGGCTTACCATCAGACCAAACTTGAGCTCAGTCTATTGAGAAGGCAAGGAATTAAGCAGAAGCCAGAAGAATAATGTCAGTCAGACAGTCTTCTATGCTGTCATGCTGGCCACTCAAGTTCTCTTTCTTAATAAAAGTCATTGCAACCTTCCTTCCTTCCTTCCTTCCTTCCTTCCTTCCTTCCTTCCTTCCT
>NW_026596101.1:17511803-17534930 GCF_907164565.1 Psammomys obesus
CCTTCCTTCCTTCCTTCCTTCCTTCCTTCCTTCCTTCCTTCCTTCCTTCCTTCCTTCCTTCCTTCCTGTCACATGCTGTGTTTGGTTTCAAAGCTGAATTGCACACGAGAGGAGAGTGGGAAGAGCTGAACTGGAGAAGATGTTCGCAGAGTGCAGGGAACCATATGAAAGAAGGGGGAGTTTGTATGACGTGGAAACGATAGCAGCTTCACAAGGACCAAATATATCTGGGCACAGGAGTCTTTTCTGATACTGACACTCCACCAAGGACCATGTATGGATATAACCTAGAACCTCTGCTCGGATGTAGCCCATGGTAGCTCAGCAACCAATTGTTTCCCATAGTAAGGGGAAGAGGGACTATTTCTGACAGGAACTCAATGACAGACTCTTTGACCACCCCCCCCCAAGGGAGGAGCAGTCCTGCTAGGCCACAGAGGAGGACTTTGCAGCCAGTCCTGAAGATACCTGATAAAACAGGGTCAGATGAAAGGGGAGGAGGTCCTTCCCAATCAGTGGACTTAGAAAAGGGCAGGGAGGAGATGAGGGAGGGAGGGCTTGGGAGAGAATGAGGGAGCGGGATACAGAGTTAAAGAGAAAAAAGAATTAAAAAATAAAAATAAAAAGCATGCTCACGTCAGGATATGCCATACCACCTGTCGATCATTTGGCAGCCTGAGGAAGTGGACTCTTAGGAAGTATTGCTGGACACTGACCTTTGTCTTTTCTTATTCTCAGACTTTACAGCTAAGGCTTTCAGAGCAAGAAGGAAGGGACAACGTGGGTACAGTATTCTAAACATCAAACCAGGGTCGGCTTATTCCATGGGCAAATGGAATCTGAGGTATTTTGCCATCTCAGTCTCCAAAGTAGATTCAGTGAATTTCTGCATAAGCCTGCTGAGGTCACTCTGGAAATGAGGGCTTTTAAGAAAGGTTGGTCAGCATATTCATAGTTCGGTAGGGTGGATTCTAGGAAGCACCACAGTAAAGGGGCTCTATGTTTCGTTTTTAAGGGGCAGCTAGGAGGGAAACCCCAGGAAAAAAAATAACTGTCTCGAGAGAATTCACTGTCCTATAAACTAGAGGTAGTGGTTACACTGAGTGCTGCTGACTTTCTCTAAGTGCTATTTATGTCTCTATTTATAGTGCATGAGGAATATATGTATGTGAGGGTACGGAAACAACTTTATGACATTGGTTCCCTCCTTTTACATTTATGGGGGTTTCAGGTATAGGACTCAGGTCTCCAGACATGTGCAGCTCATGTCTCCACCAGCTAAGCCATCTCGCTGACTCCCAAATTCCTTACATATGTAAAGATCATCTGAAACCATGGGATGTCCTCAAGATGAGAAAGAATATTACTTGACTGGAAACATTAAGGGCTTTAATCTGGAAGGGCTTTTGCGAAGGGGGAAGTGGTGTTTGGCTCTGCTCCCGGATGAAGTCTGGATCTCTTCCTTCTGAGTGTGAGACAGGACGCATTTCTGCACAGGGACTGAAGAGAGGCACTCATCCCTAAGCAAGCACATTGGCAAGGCAATGTCAGTCATCAATGCCAAGGTGCCACCATCGCCAGATCGCCTCTCATCTAAGCTGAGTGGGGATGGCCGCAAGGACAGGCTCTCACGAGGCAACTTTTAGTCCTCTCTCCTAGGTGTTCCTCCCTGGAGCTGGGGGTGCAAGACCGAACCTAAGCCACAGCAACCACAGGCACACCAACTTGAGCGGGGCCTAGCGCTGATGCGGTATATACTTACATGCATCATTTCAGGTAACCCTGGCAACGCCTCCCCACATGAAGAACTACTATCTACCTCAACTTTTAAGGTAAAACCCTGAGTGCCACTGAGGAGCTTGACCCGATATTGTATACAGGCAGTGAGCGGCGGAGCCAGCCCCAGTGAAGAGTTGTGTTTGCCAGTGCAGTAGTCTCTATCTGCCATGTTGCCGTGGGTTGAGATCCAGCACTATGTGGGTCCGGATAAGCCTGATGAGGCTTTCGATCAACTGGAAGGGATTCCTATACCAGGCTCCAGACTTAATATAAGTATAAAACCCAGAGCTAGTGTAATGGAATGAGTTCAACTTTTTCATGACCTCAGGGTACCCAAATCACGAGGAGGAGGGAAAAAAGCTGAAGCCCAATAAATCTTTTTATTCTATAAAAGGATGTAATCTAAATGTCTTGGTTACAGTAAGCAAGTCATATATTTAGTTTTTTTTTTTTTTTTTCTTTAAAGAAGGAAATGAAAAAAAAAAAAACAAATGGCCACAGACTGTCTTTATCATAACAGGACTCACTGTGCCCACAGTGAATCAATATTTCCTCATAATGTTACTTGTTTCCTACTGAATTCCTGGCAATGTCTACAGGGGAATGCAGTACTTACGGCACATTATTACTTTGGTGTTTGGTGGGGAATTATTCATCCCCATATATTATTGAAACTGTGTTCACTTTACCGAATCTATTCCCAACTCTAACTTCCATGGTGTATATTTCTCATCTTACTGCTATTTAAATACATAATTAACTTCTAAGGCTAATTGACCTGGCATTTGGTATATCAATGTTTGCATGAGTTAACATAAACAAACACTATCTTTAAAATGATGACTGTAACAGTGTATCAGAAATCCCACCGGAATTCCTTTACAATGAAAAGGCAGTAATGACTCCCAGAATCCTAAAAGTTTAACCCCTGTCAATCAGAAATGCAGTGCTTGCTCTGTGTGGCCACACTTAAAGGCACTGTCACACACTGTTAATGGGAATTGTCTTTCATCTCAGAAGCCGACTCTTGATAACGACACGTGAGGAGGGTGACTTCCAGCGTGACTGCATCCACACCAGGTACTAGATGCTTTCCACTGGTCATGTCACATGACTTGCTCAGAGGTAAGGCGCTCCTTTCAGACACGTGAGGAAACAGTGGCAGTGTCTCGTGTTCCATGAGGGCCTAAGGGCTCCGCTCCAGCACTGTTTCGTTTCAAATTGAAGTTTCAGCAAGCACTCACTCTTATCCTTTATACTATACAAACGAATATGTCAGCAACAGATATTTCATTTTATTTTAACACAGAAGCCACGATGTCCACACAGTGCGCCTGATAGCTTCGACTTTGTGCCTCTAGCATGTCCACACGATGTGCAGAAGTCTTGGGGAAGAGGGGTGGGAACCTGGTAGCACTGGCTCATAAGCACTTGAATCCACAAATAAATATTAAATCTCTTCTTAATCCAGAGGATACTGTCTTTACATGGATTCTATTTCCTCTCAATAGACTACATGGGAAAGAACCGAGTGTAAGTGCCAGGCAGCTATGAAGATGACCTTTCTGTAACCTTCCTTACATGCCTGCCATGATTCAGTGTTTATATTCTCACTTTCTGCCCACAGCTGACCAACACAACTACAGGTCCAAGGGGCACCCCACCAGGGTCAGCAGCTTGCCTGATTGTCATCCTTTATCGTTCTCATTCTCTAATTCACTGAAACAAAAGGCAAAGATCTCAGAGCATGAAAACTCCCAAAGCCACCGGAGTACTTGTCTTTGCTTCATTTGCTTTTTTGTATTCTAGGAACCTAACAAGTTTTTGGGGGTTTCTATTCTGCAATATGCACCTGTCCTTCAGTACAATTTTTACTTACGAGTGTACTATGGTCTATAATACACGCCCTGAATTTAAAGTCACATCTTGCCTCTAAGTATAATCTGCTAGGGTAAATTACTTTGAAAAGCTGAATTATGGAGGGAAGGGTGATGGGTGATGCTCTCGGGAGGGCATGGATGTGCAGTAGTCTGAATTAACTGGATACTGAGGGTTTTGTTGTTGTTGGCATTGCCTTGGTTTTCTGTTTCCAGGACGCTCTGCACTTGCTCCATGTGAGCCAAGGAAAGGTTTTGCTACAAAGCACTCCTGTTTTAGACCTTGACAAAGACTTCAGATAGCAAAATATTCTAACCATAATGGAAAAATCATTCTGGGGCTCTAAGCCCACTCTATCTTTGAAAACACTGTATTGAGACTCTGTTCTGCCCACAAAATCCTCAGAACTTTAGTTTTTATGAGCAGTCTTTAAAGTCTTTAAAATTTTTAGTTTTGATAAAGCACTCTTTTTGGCCTCATGGAGCAAGGCCAAAGTGTCTATTAACATTTCAGCATACTATTGGGCCAAAACTTAAGTCACCGAGAACAGTGTAAGCTAATTGACCCAATCCATATCTCACAGGTATGCTCACTGATGGTGTCTAAAAGTGAATTTTAATCCTGTCTTTCCACCTATACCCATCTAAGAAGGAAGAAATGTCAGAAAATGGGAAGAAAAGAAACACTAGACGCTGTCCATGGTGTCTGCAATCCTTCCTTTATTCTATATAGGCACTCGGTGGTCCGTATTCTACTTCCTTCCCAATGTGTACATTTTAGAAAGACAGAGCACCCTGTGAAGAGGTTGCCATGGAGAATCTGCTCCAGGTAAAGAACAGTCACTCTGGAAAAGTGGCATGCAAACTGTCAGCACACATGCAGCAGCTGCCCTGCGGCGCTCATAATTCCTACCCTCCTTCCTTTAAATACGGGACTCTGTCTTTCTGTGAGTGTCTCTTGCTTGACAGTAGAGCTGTGCCCTTATAACCTAGACTGAGATGCAAGCCAAATCCATGCCAAATCCATGTGTGTGGACCCACGTCGAATAGAAGTCTCATGGCAATCCTTTTTTTCCACCCTTACTTTCCTCCTCTGTGGAGTTCTGGTATGGTGGAGTTCCTCCACATGGGATGAGCTTGTAAAATTCTGACTCTTGCTCTCTCCAACTGTGATGGAAATCAAAGTCCGTCATCTCACATTCTTGAAAAGATCTGTCAGTCAAAACCAGAATGGGAGCACATCTATCTTCCTTAAGTCTTATCTGCTTTATTTCCTATCTGAGAGTTATTTAAGAATGTGAAAGTTAATTTTTTTGTCCATTTATTAGACTGCAGCCAAACTTCCTGGGTTTGAATGAAGGAAAGCATAACTGCACGAGAGGTACGTACACACAACCACTATATGTTTGAAAATAAATGTACCTTCATCATATTGGGAGTTGTTTAAATGTAATAGGAAAATTCTTTTTTAAAAATTATTAATAGGTGTGTGTGTGTGTGTGTGTGTGTGTGTCATGGTACATATCTGAAAGTCTCAGGACAATATGGGACTGGTTCTTTCCTTTCAGATTTATACAAGTTTTAGGGGTTTGAATTCAGGTCATCAGGCTTGTACCCCCTTTACCCACTGAACCATTTTGTTGGCCTCAGAGAGTCTTGACAGATTTAAAGGAATGATAAAACTAAAATTTTCACTCTATCACAGCTGTTTAAATAAATGATCTGGCAAGTCCAAATGCTATGATCCTTAAAGAACTACCTCCAACTTTGCACATTAAAAAATATCACTGACATTTATCAACCATCTATTATGTTCCAGTGCACAAAGCCAAGTCCTTTATACTTACAATTCCATCCAGTCCTCAAAACAACTTATGAGAAATGGTGCTGGGTGACCAGAAAATACAGGCCCACGGTTGCTTAGCAACCCACTGAAGTTCATTCTTCTGCATAAGTGCCACACCAGCATCTGCTTCTTCCTCCATGCTATCTGGACATCAGGAATTGTCAGCAGCCAAGTGCAGAGCCTCAGACAAGCCTCACATGTGTCCCAGACCATGTATTTGGACGCTGCCAGGAAGCATAGACTTTCTTGGCTTCAGCAAGCTACACATATATCATGGCAGATATTGTTCAGTGGTGTGGTGGTTTGAATGAGAATGTCCTCCACAGACTCAAATGCTTGAATATGTGTTTCACAGTTGGGGGACACTGGTTGGGTAGGTTTAGGAGGTATGGCTTTGCTGGAGAAAATATGTCACTAGGGACCGGCTCTGACATTTCAAAGCTACATGCTAGTCTCAGATTTTCTCTGTTTATTTTTTGTGGTTCAAGAGATGATAAGCTCTCAGCTTCCTTTTCCAGCCACTACACAGTCATAGACTCTTGTCCCTCTGGATTGTAATTTTATAAGTTGCCTTGGTCATGGTGTTTTATCACAGCAATAAAAGAGTAACTAATAGAAATGGCTACCTTAAATCTGTTCTCCACTTCTCTTTGCTAGCAGGTGGATGGATGTGCCCAGCCAAATAACTACATTTGCAAATCTTGTGGAGAGATGTGTATAACCAATGGGATATAATAAGAAACCAATGGATAAAGCTGTCAGCAAAGCTTTTACAAAGTGTCTTGCTTGGCTGTAATGTGACACTTTTGCCTTAGCAAAGCCTTGCTTTTTGTGCTTAGAATGTTACACAGGTGGCTGAAGGGTAGACAATTATTCTTAATCATGAAGGAGCTCAGAAGGTAAAAAGAGAACATGAAGAAACTTCATATACCTCTTCTGGTTCAAACATCATCCTATATCAGAGAAAACGTATGGGCCAGGGAAATAATGCAGAAAGTAAGGATGTGTGCTAGGAAGCTTGAAGTCTAGAGTTCCATCCTTGTAATCCATGTGATGAAGATGAAGCGAATTAGCTTCTCTGACCTCCACACATGTGCTGTGGGATGTGCATGCACACACACACACACACACACACACACACACACACACACACACGCATGTGGATGTGCATATGTGAGAAAGAGAGAGACCTGATATTTTATTTAAGTCACAATCAGCTGGAATATCTGCTCCATGAAGTCTAAATTGGTTTCAGCTGGAACTTAACGCTCTAGAGTTAGGAAGAAAGGAAATCAGGAATTCATGTCCTGGTCTTCCCTCAAATAGAACTTTCTGGAGATGCAATGTAAGTCTACCTGTTGCTGTGTTTTAATGTTTCCCCAACATGGCAAACTATTCCAGGCAAACAGCGTGGAGTCCACAGTTTGTTCTCTGCTCAGGTCCGTAGATATTTTCATAGCTCTGAGAAAAGTCTAATTTTCAGGACATCAGTGTTTCAAAGCTAAACTCAGTTCAAACCCTTCAACTCTAAGGAAATGTACTTGGGACAGACTCCAGCAGGCCACTGACACTGACTGACAGCAAGAACCAAATGTTCCTCAGCCTGGTGCAAACAACCACCCAGCACTCAATGTGTCACTCTAAATGACAGCAGCTAAATAAAGAGCCTGTGGACTTTGAAATAATTACAGTTGACAAAGGAACCGCTCCAGCCTTCCCTTGGTATCCTGGGGTTTGATTCAAGACTTCCATGGATATTAAAGTTCACCCTGGCTGTCAAGTCTCTTCCATAAAATCATGCAGTATGTTCATGTAACCCACATGCAATTCCTGTTAACTCTATATTATCCCTAATTGGTTGTATAATGTCATATAGATGCTACACAAATATGTTTATACTATATTGTTAATGTAATGATGAACAGAAAGCCAGCTTGTATATTTTCAGTACAAAAGCACGCTGTAAATATTCTCACTGCAAATGAACCTTTTTGATATATTTCTTGGTGGAGGTGTAAGACAGGTTGCCATCAAACCTGCAGCCCAATTGCCTTGGCCTCGTTTGTATTGTTATTACAGATGTGCACCACGCAGGATTTCAGGTGGATGTGATTCAAGTTGTAGTTGGCTAAACCATCTCTGATGAGGTAGCCACAGCATGTTCCTCAGATCCTTCAGTATGTACAGTATGTACCTTCAAATTTCTCTCATAAGGAATCCGAAGGCAGGTTGTGTCTCCTAAGGTGAGCCACTCCTGCCTTTGCAGAATTTCTGTGCCCTTGCTCCCACATACGAGCACATTACCTAGATACTGTGGATCTCTTCAGTCTCCCTTCCACCTGACTGCCTAGTTTGTGTGGCCCCCCTTCCCCTTTGTATATACCATTCTAGAAAGCTTGCTTCTGTAGCCATGTGATCTTCTCCAGAGCTACCATCTTCCCCATTAATGTGAACTCTCTAGATTACGACACCTGACTGAGCACATTCTATGTGGGCTAAGATACCTATCACCGACAAATATGATTGGGCTTGTCACTGAAAGTCAACTCTACGGGGCCAATCATTTCAACCCCTTCTTAAAGCAATCCATAAATTAATGGTTCTATTCCCGTGATCATCACAGACGTCCTTTCAACTGTATCCAACCCCTATTCTAGTGTCCAGGCCAATGCTAAGTATCCACTATGACTTCAGAGATATGTCCATATTTGAAGTCCCCTTTCCTTAACTCTCTGTCCTATTAATTGTGTCTTGACTTAAACTATACTTTTTGTATGTGCGTATGGGGCAGAGTATAAATCATGTGTGAGTACAGGCATGAGGCAGCAAGACAGCTTCAGAGTCATTCCTCAAGTGCCACCCACCTATTTTTCTAATACAGTCTTTTATTGACCTGGAATCCACCAAGTGGAATAGATTAGTTGGCTGGCTACCAAGTTCCAGCGATCCTCTAATCTCTGCCTCCTCACTGCTCGGCTTATAAGGATAGCCCAACCTGTCTGGATTTTATATGCAGATTCTGGGAATCACATTCAACATCTCCACAACTCTCAGAATTCTCCTCTTATCCTGTGGACAGGGACAAGGCTCATAGAAATTTTCAAAGCAATTCTGTATCCTTACCCTCCTTGATTCGTATTATCTGGCATGGGACATAATATTCAATAACTATTCTTTAACTGAAGCTATTTTGATTGCTAGCATCAGAAGCCTACCTTCTCTGAAACCAAGGATATGGGAGATGTTGTGATCAGGAGTCTGAAACCCACACAATTCAAAGAAACACTAGTGTTTATCATTTCACAAATTGTATCTAGAGAGCTTAGTAGGTCCCAGCTACTGGGTCAAATGTTTCCATAGACTACATCTATCAAATGAGGAGGGTCTGTAATTATTTCTAAATTATAGGTGAAGAAACTGAGGCCCAAAAGCTGTTAGTGAACCAAGTCCACACGCAGGGTTTCAGTCCAGGCTCTAGGTCTAAAGACTTGAACTCGAATACCACATGGCACTTTTCTAAGTCATGAGTTTTGAACACTACTGGTTGGATGCAGCCCAGCTGCCTACAGCAAAGTCTATGAGCCATCCGACCCAGCCCAGGCAGGAGACAAGAAATAGGCAATCATTGTACAGTGAATAGATCACAACAACAGCTACAAAGTTCACTCGATCTACCTGGGAAGTCAGTAATAAAGACAGCTGGGGGTCGAATAAGGGAAACAACATAACAGCAGGTGGCAAGCTGAAAATAAAAGCAAGCATACAGGAGGGGGTGCTTGAAGGCAATTAACCTGCACACTCTGGGGAGAGCAGAAATCAATTAATTGGCCAGCATAAACAGCTTTGACAGCTAGTAGTCTTTGTGTCATATGTGTGTTTATGTGAGTGTGTGTGCAGAGATGGTCATGGAGGGGTGCTAGTTTACATCACCCTGAGTGGACAGAATATGAATAAAGTATGAGAGAGTGTCTTATAAGCAAAAAAATAAACAGTGCTCAGTCACGGTTTCAAAGATCAACAAGTGACCTATCATTTATGGTGCTTGGAATCTTCCTGAAGGAACACAGTTCAACTGAACATTTTTTATACATTTTTTTTCTTTTCCTGAAAATAGATTCTTTTCTCATACAATATATCCTGATCATAGCTTTCCCACTCCCCCTCTACTCCACCCAGCTCCTCTTTACCTCATTTCCCCTCCAGGTCCACCCCCTTTCTGTCACTCAATAAAAAAACAAGTTTCTAAGAGATAACAAACAAAAATAACAAAACAAACTAAAATGGAACAACAACCACAACAACAAAAACCCTATCATATCTAAGTTGGACAGTGCAACCCAATAAGAGGAAAAGAAATCCCAAGAGCAGGCACAAGAGTCAGTGACCTATTTGTTCTCTATGTGTCTTACTTAGTTGATTGAGAGGCCTTTGTTCTCCTTCAACAGGATATTCTTTACATACTACTTACTCTGCCAAACAGGCAAGGCACATTATTTAAAAAGAGCCTACTCTGTCGCACACATTGCATAGTTACATGGCAGCAGCAATACACAGAATAGAACTCTGACATCTTATACATCTTGTCCTGTGTCTGAGCGAGACAGACAATGCCTGTGCCGGCCACCAGAGGAAAAATAAATAACTGAAACCAACCAACCAACCAACAAACAAAAAATGATGCAACAAACCAGAGAACAGTAAAAAGGAGGCCTTAGTCAGGAAAGAAGAGGGATGTTTCATAAGAAAATGACATGCGTACCAAGCTATTCGTGGGAAGGACCATCTTCTGCTACCTGCTAGCAAGGAAAGAGATTTTCAGACAAAGAAGAACGTAGGGCAGAGGCCCTGAGGCAGAAAGAAGCTTGATAAATTGGAGAGGGAAAAAAAGTGCTGCTTGAATATAATACGGAGAAAGTGAAGTGAGAGGAGGTTGGAGAACAGGACAAGGGTGCAGGAGCTTCTTAGCCTGTGATACAAAGGTGAGAGGGATGAGAGACTCATACTGTGCTGTGGAGATACATAGCTGCATTGAAGCTGTTCAATGCAAGATGAAAAGGGGAAAGAATTGGAGGTGCTGGCTGCTCTGGCAGGGTAAGTGGTTTGGGGGAGCATGAGAGCAGCAGAAATGGAAATCAGCATAAACAGTGTTTTGGAGAAGAACCTCTTGCTTGCCCTTTGCCACAGTGTCTAAGACTCTTAGAATTAAATAATTTAGAAGGATGTGATTCTATCTGACATTAATTCAAGAAGAAAAATCAAATAGCTACACTCCAGATTCTTAAATAAAGACTCTGTTGCAGAGGGTAAACTTTTTAATGTCACTCAGGCTTGGCAGCTCTACAGGCCTGGGCACCCCTACTTCTAAAAGAGTTACTATGAAAAATTAATTAATCAATAATAAATAAGATGAAAGAATTTAAGCTATCATGCTTGTATCTTCCAAAACGAACCACATGTTACGAAATATTGCTCAAAGAAATGTAAAAATAACCATCCCACCGTAACAGACTTCTACAGGAGGCTGCCTTGTGAGGCTTCTCAAGAGTCTTCCCTGTCCAGGAGGCTACAGCACTACTCTGCTATTCTCAGACTTATTCCAGGAAGGAACTTTTACTTTCTCTGTGATTCCGTGAGCCATGTAATCTGGCATTATAAAAACTGTGCAGCAGAAATGAAAATACTAATGGTGGGTGCCAGACAGTCTTTAGAGGTTAAAACCTCCCAGAAGGAAGCCATGTGACAAAACCAATGTTCATTAACTTGGAGAAGCATGATTACTTTAGGGAGTCATTGCCTTGATGTGGATATTGGTCAGAGAGCAAATACAAAAGGAAACACTGGTGATGTAGCTGGAATGACATCTCTCTTAATCCAAGAATCCTGAAGAATTTGTTTTTGGGATTTCCAGTTGATTGAGAAACTAGAGCTGGTAAACATGGAGTGATATACATAAATTCATCTAACCTACCCAGAAACCAACATGCGAACCTCTACCCTCTATCCCATATCATTCTTCCATTTGTTTCCATTCTCTGTGTTTTAGTTTAGGAGACAACGTTCTCCTATGTAGCCCAGGCTGGATTCATAGCCTCTATCTTCCTACTTCAGCTTCCAGGTGACTAGGATTAAAACTGCTGCCATGCCCAATTAACTGTGTTCTTTTAAAAGGTCTAGATCCAGTGTAGCAGCCTTTCAGTTAGTGAAACTTCCACTCCACTTTGTACCAGAAGCAGCAGAAGGCAAAGAAGTCTGGCAAGGGGTGGAAACCAGAATTTGACATTTTGTTTAACCTCCCCTGTTAAGTGCTGACTAACTCGCCTATGTAGGAGAGATGACAAGGTACTCACCGTGAATATTTATTGAGACCTTACCTAGGAGCTCAGTGCCTGACATGTTTGGCTCCTCTACTAAATATTCAGACTTCCTTGTTATTTTATGCACTATTCCTTGTGTATTCTTGAATGATACACAAGAATCCCACAACGTTGGGATTCTGGGAGAATGACGGTATCTTGAAGATAAGAACAAGGCTATTACCCCCTTCCAGAGTTTCTTTCAGTTCTATTTATTCATATGCATGCATTTAGATGACAAAAGGCAAAAGCCACATATTTTCACTTACTCTAGAAAGTTTTCTAGAAATGAGCTTTCTGTAAAAGTTGTTTGTTTTGTTTTGTTTTGTTTTGTTTTTATCTGGAAATTCTTCCCTTTGTGCTAACTCATGTTACTGAGTAATTCAAGGAAAACTGGAATCTTGGCAAGAGATGAGCACTTGACTACTGAGGCTGCATAAGCCCCTAGGTACCACTTTAAGTAGCAAGGATTTCCTCTCTGTAGATTGTGGACAGTCTGCATGGTGTAGATCCAGAGAACAGGAGAGATCTTAGAGCATACATCTGTAGGGAGTGTGCTTAAACAATGCATGAAGCTACATCACAAGCCACACCTTTTTCTTGACTTACTTAAGACTAACAGAAACCTGTATCATCCTAGTCACAGTCCCCTGTGAGTTGCTTGTCTACTTAATGAAATCGTTGCTTGGATAATGAAGTTGTGGTTGGCAAAGTCCTGCCTCCCAGCTATTAATCTTAGGATCTGAGCACAATTTTATGCTCATTACACTCTGAAGTCCCTCAGCAGTGGGACATGGGGGTTTCGCTTAGAACTGAATCCAAATGGTACTGAACTTGATGAGTTTAAATTGGGAAATAAGATGTCAGATTAGAATACAGACTTTGTGGAATTCAGCATGTGGCCTCTGGAATCAGCATGCCTGACTTTGAGTCTAGGTTCCATGGCATATTAAAACTGTGGGACCTCTGGAGGCTTGTTCCCCCTGTTTTAAACTGAACAATAATTTTAATGAGAATGATATTTACCACAAACCTGTGAACGATTATAAAAATTGAGGGACAAGTAGAGCTCCTAAGGCAAAATAAATACAAGCATCATTTCTATCACTCTGCTTCCGTTCTTGCCTCCAGGTTCCTGAGTGAGTTCCTGTTCTGATTGCCCTCTAGACAGGGAAGTATAAGATGAAACAAACCCTCCCTACTCCAAGTTTCTTTCTGCCATGCTGTTGATCACATCAACAGAGAGCAGCCTAATAAGATAGTCTTTCCTCGTGACTGACGATCATATCCACCATAGTTAATGTCAGCAGCTTCATAGCCCGCACAGTCACCATTATCACCAGCACTGCCATTTTTGTTATCAATAATAATCATCACCATCACCACAACGCCATCACCATCAACACTGCCATAATTATGATGATTATTATTATCGCCAACATGGATACAACATTATCACCATCACTTACCACCACTCCGATCACCGCCACCATCTTCACAACCAGCATCATCCACATCATACCCAGTTACCCGCATCATCACCACACCTCCATCCTTACCTCAACTGTCACAAAAACTGTCACCTCCATGATCCATGCTACAACCATCACCTGTACTACCACCACTACCACCCTCAGCACTACCCTCAGTTACTACCACCCAGAGCACTGTCAATTTCACCATCAGCAGCACAAGCTGCCATCATCCTCACTGCCATCGCTAAATCATCACCACCCTGACTTTAACAGCAGCACTAACAGACACGTTCTATCCAAACCCAGCAGCCCATATCTACAAGTCTCCTTAACATCTTTTCTGAATCCCAACATCTCCCATTCCTTGGTGCATTTCACCCAGGCTCATATTGTGCAATGGAACTAAGAACAGTTTAGGATTATGATTATTATTTTTATATCCAGACAAGTTTCCCTATTTCCATTCATTTCTTTCCTCCTAGCCCCTTTCTCCTCTTCCCCTTTCCCCCTGCTTCCACTCTTCCTCCTCTTTTTCTATTCAGGAAATATCAGGCCTCCCAGGAATATCGACCAAACATTGCATATTATTTGCAGTAAGACTAGGCACCTCCCTTCACATTAAGGCTGGAAGAAGCAAACCAGTAAGAGAAAAAGGGTTGCAAAATCTGGCAAAAGAATCAGAGATAGCCCCTGTTCCTACTGTTAGGAGTCCTACAAGAACACCAAGATACACAAAAGCAGCATATATACAAAAGTCCTAAGTCAGTCCTATGCAGGCTCCCTGGTTGTCGGTTCAGTCACTAAAAGCCCCTGTGAGCCCAGGTTAGTTGATTCTGTGGGTTTTTTTATGGTGTCTTTAACCACCTTGGTCCTATAATCCTTTTCCCCCTTCTTCTGAAGGGTTCCCTGAGTTCTGCCTAATGTTTGGCTATGGGTCGCTGCATCTCTTTCCATCTGTTGCTACATGAAGCCTTTCTGATGACAACTGGGCTAAGCACCAATCTATGAGTAAGGCAGAATATAATTAGGAATCATTTTATTGGACGTTTTTGCCAGCTGTGTTTAACTCTATTCTAGGTCTCTGGGCTATCCAGCCTCCGGATCCTGCACCTCTAGGCAGTGTCAAGGTTGGTCTCCCTCTCTTGGGTCTCAGGCTGGACCAGTCATTGGTTGGCCTACCAGAGAAATCCAACAGCTGATAAACAGCTTCAGCAATGTGGCTGGATGTAAGATTAACTCAAAAAAGAAAATCAGTAGCCCTCTTAAATACAAACAATAAATGGGATGAGAAAGAAATCAGCAAAACAATACCTTTCACAAGAGCCACAAATAATATAAAATATCTTGGTGTAACTCTAACAAGCAAGTGAAAGACCTGTGTAACAAGAATTTCGAAGTTTTTTTAGAAAGAAATTGGAGAAGATATCAGAAGATGGAAAGATCTCCCAGGCTCATATAGTGGTAGGATTAACATAGCAAAAATGATCATCTTACCAAAAGCAATCTACATATTTAACACAATTTGCATCAAAATTCCAACACAATTCTTTTCAGATCTTGAAAGAACAATAGTCAACTTCATATGAAAAAAACAAAAAACCCAGGATAGCTATAAAAAGAACTTCGGGAGGGATCACCATCCCTGATTTCAAGCTCTACTACAGAGCTACAGTAATAAAAACCATATGACATTAGCATAAAAGCAGACAGGTAGATCAATGGAATTGAATAGAAGACCCAGATATAAATCCATACACCTCTGGATAACTTTTTTTTTTTTACAAAGAAAAGAAATTATGCAATCGAAAAAAGAAAGCATGTCCAGTAAAGAACAATTTTTTAATTTTTTAAATTTAATTAAAAATCATTCATTTTGTATCCCAGCTGTAGCCCCCTCCCTCTTACCCTCTCCAGTTTACTGATAGGGGAGGTCCTCCTCCCCTTCCATCTGACCCTAGCCTATCAGGTTTCTCAGGACTAGCTGCATTGTCTTCCTCTGTGGCCTGGTAATGCTGATCCCATCAGAGCCAGCCACTGAGTTCATGTCAGAGACAGTTCCAGTTCCCCTTACTGGGGAACCAATTTGGAGACTGAGCTGCCAGGAGCTACATCTGTGAAGGGGTTCTAGGTCATCTCTATGAATGGTCCTTGGTTGGAGTATCAGTCTCAGAAAAGACCCTGGGCCCAGATGTTTTGGTTCTGTTGCTCTCCTTGTGAAGCTCCAGGCCCATCAAGGTCTTTCTATCTCCCCCTTCTTTTATAAGATTCCCTGTGTTCTGCCCAAATTTTGGCTCTGAGTCTTAGCATCTGCTTTAATACCCTGCTGGGTAGAGTCTTTCAGAGGCCCTCTTTCATAGGCTCCTGTCCTATTCCCTGTTTATCCCTCTTCTGATGTACATCCTGTTTGCCTTTTTGAATGAGGATTGATCATCTTACCCAAGGTCTGCCTTCTTGCTTAGCTTTTTTAGGTGTACAGATTTTAGTATGTTTATCTTATATTTCTAATTCCACTTACAAGTGAGTATATACCCTGTGTGTCTTTCTGCTTCTGGGATACCTCACTCAGGATGTTCTCTTTTTTTGTTCCCACTATTTGCCTGTAAATTTCATGATTTCCTTGTTTTTAATTGCTAAGTAAAATTCCAGTATTGCTAAAACAATCCTGTACAACAACAGATCGCCTAGAGGTATCTCCCTCCCTGATCTCAAGCTGTACTACAGAGCAATAGTAATAAAAAACTGCATGATACTGGCATAGAAACAGAATGGTGGACCAATGGAATCGAATAGAAGACCCAGAAATAAGTCCACACAACTACAGATACTTGATTTTTTAAAAAGAAGCCAAAACCAAACAATGGAAAAAAGACAGCATCTTCAACTAATGGTGCTGGTCTAACTGGATGTCTACATGCAGAAAAAAATGCAAATAGATCCATATTTACCACCCTGCACTAAACTAAAGTCCTAGTAGATCAAAGACCTCAACATAAAACCAGACATACTAAATTGGTTAGAAGAAAAAGTGGGGAAGAGCCTTGAACTCATTGGCGTAGGAGACAACTTCCTGAGGAGAACACCAGCAGCACAGGCTCTAAGAACAACAACCAATAAATGGGACCTCATGAAACTGAAAATCTTCTATAAAGCAAAGGACACTGTTGTTAGAACAAAATGACAACTTACAGATTGGAAAAGGATCTTCAGCAAAGAACAATTTTAAAGTAAGCCAGCCTGAGTAACGACAAGTTTAGATTAGATATTAATTTCTCTTACCTTGATTCAAATGTCCTGACCTTTGCCCATCTTTAGTCTCATGCATTGTCAGGGGTCTAGTGTCATGCTATTAAACACTAAATATGGCCCATTCCATAGTTATACACATATATAAAAATCTCCTCCTTGGCTTCTACCACCTCCTTAGTGACCAAGGGCATCACATAGCTGTGAAAGAATTTCAGAATTCTGACAGGAACTTTTACTTATGGTCTGGTTGATAAAGACCCATCCTAAGTCTGCCGTTTGTACTGATTGTCCTTACAGCAGTGATCTGTTGGCCACATTGTGTCACAGCAGCAATACCAGCTGTCCCTGATCAATATCTGAAATCGTGGAGTTAGGTAGATTCTTTAAACCTCAAAATCTAAAACTTAAATCTGTCCTCTTTAGAAGATCAAAACTGTGAACTTATTGTATTGAACTTACTGTGCCTAGTGTTCGTTTTGAACCTATGAGGCAAGGGCGTGCCCACATGCTAAGGGGATGCCTTTCATCCTTCAATCAGGAGAGGCTGACCAGGGTCTTATTTTGTTAGTGAGCGTGGAGTATGGCCACCTGTACCTTCACACAGCAAGACGTGCTTCTAATGACGGCTTCTCTCATAGTCCCCATTTCTCACCAGAGTGTATACTTGACTGAGCATTTGATCTCCAGGTTTCTCCCCCTTTAAACTGTGCATCAAAGCATTCACCCATTTCTGCTATCAAACCTGAGGCAGGCCACTGATGAATATCTGACAGCATGTAAAACATATGTGTCCTCAGAGAGTTTTTGGAGACAAAGAACCAGCATAAGTACCAACCTCCACTTCTCTGTGACCATAGGAAAAACAGAAAGCATGCCATGACTAAAGATGGAGGTAACCAGGCATGACACCGAGCCCTCCATGGGGTTTTGACACCCTCTTCTCATGTCTACAGAACAGTGCTTAGTAAATAAAACCAAACCACCCCCAGATGACCTGCTCATTTTCAGCTTCCTAGAAGTATTTTGATTCATTCACTCACTGGCTCCATCATTCAGCCAGCGGTTGTTGATGGCTGTGGGCTGCCAGACACTGGGGCAGACCTTGGGGAGACAGGACTGGCCAGGAAAAATGGCATTCATTATAAATGTACACGGACACCGGCTTCTACACTAGGATTTCAGAGAAGTGCATGCTTCAATTTGGGACCCCACAAATCAGAGACCAAGCGCGGCCTTAGGAACAAAGGAAATTCATTCCAAAGGTGATCAAAGGGCATAGAATCAACACAGCTAGAGCGGTGATATAACAACGGGGCAAACTCAATAAAATGGTGTGGCCTGAGGTCTGTGGTACAGACAGAAGGGGCTCTTGACAATCCTTTGCTCACCCAAGAAATTCGCAGTGCACTTTCTTGATGCACTCACCGGAAGGATGAGAAGCTGCTGAACTAGCCTTCATCCTCACTGACTGGGGCTGTTGGCAGGCTCGCTTTGTCTTCATGATGAGGGGGCTTCATCAGGAGAATGTATGGCACAGAAATAGTCTGAATGCCTCTGAGCTAGGGGCCTACTCTTGTAGAAAGGTAAATGTAAGCCTCCCAACGTACTGTCTACCTTAATAGCTCAAAGAAGTCAGCTGAACCACGTGGGATACTAATGACAGAACAATAATGTTGTTTGAGACAGACATTTTCTATGTAGCACGGGCTGGCCTAGAACTAACAATCAGTCTGCTTCAGTCATTCTCCTAGGTAATAGGATGACAAGTATGTGCCACCATACCTTGCTGTATAGCCAGTCTTTTATTAGGAATGGAGTAACAGTCTACTCCCAGTGTCTACAGAGATGGCCCAGCGCTGGGATTCTTGTCTGGGGATGTCACAAAATCAAGGGCTTCTGAACCTTAGAGTTTCCACATCTTTAAGCTGGGGGTTCGTCTCTCTAGTCACTTTCAGCACAAAGCAACAATAATACTTACACTAGCATAAACAGCAAATAGTAGTGAGGGTAACTCCACATTCCAAGCTCTGTTTTGGCCCTCTATGTGATGTGGCTAATTCTTCACAGCAATACAGAAGCGTAAGTGTCGTTATGAACAGCTCCGTTTTACAGGTGAGGAAATTAAACCTGAAACAAGCGCTGAGCTTTCCCAAGCGGAAAGTTGCTGGTGAGCTCAGGGCTGGAATTCATATCCATAAAGTTAGATTACAGATCCTACATTGACTACATCCCCCCTATCTAAGCTTAAAGGAAGGGGCTGGGGTGTAGGTCAGTGGTAGAGCATTGGTCTTGCATGTGGAGAACTCAGGGGTTCCTCCAGCACTGCAACACACACACACACACACACACACACGTGCACATGCGCACAACACAGAGGAGAGGCAATGCTATGATCAGTCCTCTTTTAAAAGTCCATGTACACACACATACACAATCCCAGAGCCATTACCACTTAGTGAGCATCCCCCCCGCCCCCGCTTTTCCCCTACGTGTCTGCCAGTTCACGGTAATAACACTCGAGGAAGTGTCTCTGGAAAACGACGAATGGCCAGGGGCTCCTCTCCTCGCTAAGAGGCAGCATTTCTTTTTTTTAAATCTCACATTCCATAGCCCCTGCTAATTATACAACCCTTGTCACCACCACCACCGAGTGGCAAGGCTTACAGCCAACGCAATTAAAATTTTAATTAATTAAGCTGAAGGCAATATTAACTTACTTAAATAATAATACAATAATAACCCTGAAACTCTACGCAGGAAGATGAGCAAATAGAGCAAGGTGTTCACCAGTAAATTGGCTACTGTCACTTGTAGCTAACATTGGTGATCTGGCTGAAGAAAATCTTGACAGAAGTAAGAGAGTTTAGAAACATTGGCATGCTACAATCTCTAGTGATCACACACACACACACACACACACACACACAAATGTTTTTGTTTAAAAAAGATTTATTGTCCTTTCTGGCTCTTTGTTTTAAATATTTTAATTTAAAAACTATTTTTGTTCATTGTTGGAGAATTTGATACATTATATTTTGAACATTCTCTTCATCCTCTCTCATGTGTTCCCAGACCTACTTCCAATTCTGTATTCACCCAAATTCATGTACTCTTTTAAGAGGAAAAGAAAGAAAGAAAGAAAGAAAGAAAGAAAGAAAGAAAGAAAGAAAGAAAGAAAGAGAGAGAGAGGAAGGAAGGAAGGAAGGAAGGAAGGAAGGAAGGAAGGAAGGAAGGAAGAAGACACACCAGGTTCTACTCATGCTGCTTATATGGTGTGTGGCCATCCACTAGGGCTGTTTTAAGCATTGTTGTCTTCTTTTCTGCTGCTTCCAATGGGTATCCCTTCTCCTCAATAATTCATGAAACTGTGCTATGTGTATGTGTCGTGTATGTACATAAATGACATTACATAGACGTATATGTAAAGTGAAAATTGATGTGTAAGTATCTGCTCATCATATTAGTGCGCATGCATTTATACATACACAAATGGCATAAACCAAGTTATGGTGAAAGCAACTGAAATCCTAATTTAAAAAAAATAAGTAAATTTATCATTTTTTCTTATTCTGCTCATTAAGTTAAAAAAAAAACCTCATTTGGTCTAGGCTTTGTCTTTTATGAAAAACAAGTAAGTCATGTCATTTTCATGTTTATCTCCCTTTTGTCCCTCTCCAGGAGTAAGTGCTCCTGTTAGGAGGGCTGCTTACCTCACACAACATGTTCTGACCTATGGAATCACTCAGCCTATTCATTATCGTCATCTCACTTGTGATTCTTTTCAAACTATGCTTCTCTTGGTTATTTATGTTCTCTGACTGACATGATATAAGGCAGGTATATGCCTTAAATATATATTTATGTTTTATGACTGACATATATAAGGCAACTCTGGTTTAATGTGTTCATAAACACTATGAAATTTATACATCATAAGGATTGCTCCATCTAGTACCGGTGTCATTGTCAAGAGCAACAGAAAGGTGGGTCGTGACCAGAATGGCAAATCCTCAGTATCATTAAAAAAGTTAGGTGATAGAGAAAACCTCCGAAGCAGTTTAAGGAAAAGTAGCATCGGGGTCCTGGCGGGGTCGGGGGGGTAGGAAGCCCCACAAAATTCAACTTAAATTATTTGGAATGAGATTTCAGTGCCAGATCCATGTTTGCTGGCAGACCTCAGTCTCTTTCTTTGTAAAATGGAGATTGAAAGAAAGAGATGTGAGATGAATCAGGTAAATAAACTGAAGTATACACATGTGGATTTTTATTCAACCATGAAGAAAAGTAAAAGCATGTCATTTGCAGAAAAATGGAGAGAAATAGAGATTATTATGTTAAGCAAAATAAGCCAGACTTATATATATATATATATATTTCTCTCATTCAGAATCTGGAATATATAAACATATATATTATATTATAAATGCATGTAATACAAAAGTAGAAAAGGAATCATGTGGAGGAGGAAACAGAGCAGAACAACAACAAAAAGAATAAAACAAAATCCAGCATCATATGCTCTCTCTCTCTCATATATGAGACACACACATATGTTTATATATATAAATACATATATGTAATGTCACTATGTTATACATGGTATGTAACTATATATGACATGAAAGCAAAAGGGAAAGTGTTTGGTGGGAAGAGGAGCAAGATAAAGGTGATCTGCAGCCAATAAGAGCAAAGTATAAAAGTTTTGTGTCATTTCTAAAAATCCATTTTAGAAACAGGTAATTTCAGATATAAAAGAAAACACTGTTCATGGATACGGCAGACCACTAGGCTTACAGAGAGAAGTGCATCCTCTCTAAGCCACCGTTGATGTTAACAATAAACACAACAGGTACAGACATCCCCCACAACCTGCTGGCCTCCTGTGCTGCTGGGATGGCCCTAAAAATCTACATGGCTCCCGTCTGGGAATCACACTCAAACTTTTGAAGCTACTGCCTTTTCAGTTCATTGTCAGTTGTTCTTAGGAGTCACAGTGCAGCCTGTATTTTGATTGATCTAAATGAAAGAGGTCTGATACTGAACAAAACATTAAATTGTACACATTTATCTTACGCTTTTTACTTTCAATCACAAAGGCTGCCTTATTTTGGAAGAATGGGAAAACCTGTGATTATTGAATTAGGGACACCATGGAGAACTTCATGTCCCAGCTGGTTCATTCACACCCCAGACACAGACTGTTCTTATTCAACTGTAGCCCGTACATTCAGTTCAAGAGTGTTCTTCAAAAACCTTATTAGTGAACTTCAGATTTCTTAGAACACCAAAAATAAGCTTGCATATGTGAGAGATCCACCAACACAGAATAATGAGTTCTGCCAGAGTTGTCAAAAACACAGGAAAGTAATCTTTTTATTCTCTGTGTCATTAATAATTATTGAACTAGAAGACCTTGAGCTCACTGCTGGGAAACTTCCAACTCTGGTGATGAATGCTTATGTACACAGACATCATGTGTATAAAATTGTGTATACATTTATCCACAAAGACAAACATATGCATGTATAGCATTTGAAAAATCTAATTAAAATGTGTCCTATGAATAATTAGGATAGAATGCATTATCCAAAGCATTTTGAAGCCTCCATTAAAATCTGATTAGAAGGGATCTAAAAGTCAGACTCTTCCTTTATTAATTCTTGACTATCTATCTTCTGCCTTTTCATCCTCATGCCACTGGCCTAGAAGCACTTCACTGATATAAAAGGAAATTCTACTCTGAGAAAGGAGAGAATATTGATTACAGGCAGGGCTTGAATCTGTGGCTTAACTCTGCTCAAGTTGTGTAAGCACGCTTCATTTGGCTTTAATAAACTTAAGGTATGTGTCTTATAAAGATTGAAACCCTAAGGTTGAAACACTTGCCATACAAATGTGAGGACCTGAATTCACATCCCCAGCACCCATGCAAATGCCAGAAGGGTATGATAGTCCACTTATAGTCCCAGTGCTCAGGAAGGAGATTAAGAGGAAAACTGGCCTCTGACAGGAACTGATTGGCCTGCTCTTTGATCACCTCCCCCTGAGTGGGGAGCAGCCTTACCAGGCCACAGAAGATGACAATGCAGGCACTCCTGATGAGATCTGATAGACTAAGATCAGAAGGAAGGAGAGGAGGACCTCCCCTATCAGTGGACTTGGGGAGGCACATGTATGAAGAAGGGGGAGGGAGGATGGGATTGGGGGGAGGAGGGAGGGTCTTATGAGGGGATACAAAGTGAATAAAGTGTAATTAATAAAAGTTAAAGAGGAAAACTGGGGAAAACTGGCCAGTTGTACCAGTTGAGTCAGAGAGCTTGTGTTTAAGTGAGAGACCTTGCCTTAATACAGAAGGTGGAAAGCAATAGAAGAAAACACTGTCCATCAAAGTCAGGCCTCCTCCACATACATGTGTGCCTACATGTACCCACATTCATACACACACACGTGAACAAGCACATCACCCTGCCCCTTCTCCTCACACACACTAAAATATATTAATCTAAATAAATAAATAAATAAATAAATAAATAAATAAATAAATAAATAAA
>NW_026596101.1:17534940-17656764 GCF_907164565.1 Psammomys obesus
AAATAAATAAATAAATAAATAAATAAATAAATAAATAAATAAATAAACAAACCTGAAAACTGGACCCAGGCTGGCACAGCCCTGAAAATGTATCAACATGTGCTATACTGCGGATAGCTCCTTTCACTCTTCGTAAATCATGGGCAAGAGTTCTTACCACAAGCTCTGGGAAAAAAATCAATCTCCAAAGACTCTTGGAATGCAAGTTTCTTTCATGAATTTTCACGAAACAACAGGCACAAAATAAATATGTGTTGCACGAATCATGAAGATGGCAGCAGTGTCTCTCCAAAGGATCGATTTTCCCAGGGTTATCAGCGTCCCCTCGTAAGAGCCTATCATTGCTGGGACTCTTGCTAGGGCACACAGAGGAGTCTCACTATGAAAAATCACAACGTCAGATAAGCTGGACTGCTTCGGCATTCTCCATCACACCTCTCTCCCACCCTCTGTTAAGAATTTCATAGTTCTCTTCGAGGAAGAATTGATTGGAAACAACCAGCAGGCATTTGCATCTAGATGTTCCATTTTACCCCCTTTTTTTTTTTTAAAAAAAAACCTAGATCAATGGTTTTCTAACCTGAGTATATCCAAAATTCACTATATACAGTTTCAATAAAGTTTGCATATATAAAACTATATAGATGATCTGCAAAAAAATAAAAACTGGAAAAAGGGACAACAAATTTAGAGGTCTCATACTTCCAAATTTCAACTTATTTCAAAGGCACAGCAATAAATGCACAAGGCAATAATAGCATAAAAACCAACACCTAGCTAGACTTGTGAAATGGACTAGAAAGCCCAGAAGTCAACCCTGACCTGTGTGGTGAAATGACAAAACACAGACCCCACGAGACTCAATCTTTTCAACAATTGCTGTTGGGAAACCTGGACAGCCACATGCAGAGAAATGATGCTAGCCTCTTTCCTTTCACCATGAACACAAATAATTCAAAATAGATCAAAGAACTAGACTACATTAAACTTTCAGCAAGAAAATTTGGGGTGAAGCCTTTGACTCAAGTTATCGGTGGTTTCTTGGTCATGAAACCAAGAGAACTGGTGATGGGTATAAATGCAGATAAACTGAGCAACATAGGAATTTAAAACTTCTGTGTACCACAGACATCATCAAAAATATAAAAGCAATACAGAATGGAAGAAAACCTTGAAATTATGTCTCTAACAAGGTTTTCATACCAAGCACATAGAACTAACCAGGAAAAACAAGAACATAATCTCAATTAAAACATGGACCGATTAAAATAGACTCTTGCCCAAGAACTGTATAAACAACCAGCAAAGGCGTGAAACCACATGCAGTATCCCTAATCTTTAGGCAAATGCAAGCACAAACCACAGTGATATGTCACCTTGCAACCATAAAGCAACTGCCATAAAAACAAGAGAACTAAACAGAACTGTGGAAAATAATGAAGAGTTGGAGAACCGGAAGCCCTGTGCACTGTTGGTGAGAGGGCAAAATACTGTAGGTTCCATAAAATAGTACCATAGGTTCTCAAAAGTAATAGTAATGGAACAACCATGTGATCCATCAATCTCGCTTCTGGGTATTTATCCTAAATAATGAAAACAGAACCCCAAAAAGACGTATGTTCAGCCATATTAGCAGCAGGGAATTCACAATAAGACAGAAGCCACTAAAATGCACAACAGTGGGCAAATGGATAAATAAATGCAATGCACACACACGAAAGAGAAGTAGTTGGCTTTAAAAACAAAGCGAGATCTGTGCGTAAATGAATGTTGTGGATATTATGGGAAGTGAAACAAGTCAGTCACAAAGAAGACACAGACTGAATTGTCACCTTCTGTCAGACACCTAGAGTAGACACCATTAAGGAAAAAGCGTTATGTGCTGCCCACTCTTCAGCTCTGGGACCAGCACATGTTTTCTGAAAAGTTACAGATAACAAGGATTCCTGGCTTTGAAAGCCAGGCAGACTCAGTTGCCAAATGCATACCTCTGCCACTCACCAAAGCATGAAAAGAGCTATAGATAATGTGTAAATTGTTGGGCAACACCATGGCCAAAACCAACTTGATTTATAAAACCAGGCAAATGAGTGGATTTAGCCTACAATGGTGCCAGCCTTTGTCCTGCTTGCCAGAACCCAGGGGTGAAGGCCCAGAGATTTGATTTTTTTTTTTTCAGAAGTTTCTGTCCCAGTACTGGGTGAGGGGAAAGCAGGTGAAAGTGAAACGACACTTTCTAATTTTCTAATGAGGCAGTTTTAACTCCTCCAAAGTAATGGTTTCCAAACCCGACAAATCAATAGGTGTCCGGAGGAATCAGCTGAAAATTCAGCCTTCTGAACCACTTGGCACGGGGAGATCGGCTAGCATGGTTACATCTTCAACAAAATTCCTGTCTCTCAGATTTGGGGAACATCACAATAGAGGAGACAGGCAGATTGTAAAAAACAGAAGACCAGGAAATCAGCTGTGAGACTGTGTCTCCAAGAAATGACGTGGAAGCTTGATCTCAACAGCATGGCTGCCAAAAAGGCAACCCTAACAGACATGCTCACCTGGGAGGGGGGAATGTCAAAGGTCACCACCCTAGACAAAGAACTGTTGGCAAAGAGCCTGGAGAAATGGTTCAACAGTTAAGGCCTTCTGTTGCTTTTCGAGAGGAACCATGTTCAAGTCCCAACACCCCGAGAATGGCTCATAACCATCTGTAACTCCAGTTCCAAGAGATGCGATACCCTCTTCTGGCTTCCACAGGCATTCGGAATGCATATGGTGCACAGACATGCATTCAAGCAGATTACCCATGTACATTAAAAAGCAAAACACCTTCAGGCATCTAACGAATGCCTGAAGGAGAAGAATTAGTCTTCCGCTGTGACAAACCCCTTAAGTGGTTATCCAGTACCAAGCCTGAAATCATACACACACACACACACACACACACACACACACACACACACACACATACACACACACACACACACACACACACACACACACACACATTTATGTGTGCTACATTAGCACGTACAGAAAAAGATGCCATGGATTTGAGGTGGAGGATGAGAGGGGCTGAATAGAGGAAACCCTATAATTACATTCCATAGTAAAACGGAACATCAGACTCTTTAGTCAAGTCTGGGATTTTGGTTTGTAGTTACGGTAGGGCTTATAGAACAGTAATTATTTTTAAAATATTTTTTTGTACATAGTATTGCACGTACTTAGTGGTTATTTTGTAATATTTTAATAAATACATACCATAATTAGATCAAGTAATTAGCATAGCTTAGAACCTCAGATAGCTATCATTTCTATGTGCTAAAAACCTTCAGCATCTTCTTGGTCAGCTACTTGGAAAGGTTTGGCCAATTACTGCTAATTATAGTTACTCTGCAATACTGAGAAGATTTGAAGTTACCTCTCTATCCAAGTATGCCTTTTCTCCACTTCTCCTTCTCTCCTCCTCATCCTTCCCAACCTTAGACCAGCTTTAGTTTCCACAAACAAGTGATGTCTCACTTAGAAAATCCTGGGAAAAATTAAGGGGTTTTGTTTTGATTTTTCTGTTTGTTTTTTTTTTTTTTTCAAGCAAAAAAGTTTTACAGGGAGAGCTCTGGTCAAAGAACCTTTTTCTTCTAAATATAGTTGAGAATAATTTGCTAATTTTACTGGCATAAAATTATAGAAATAGTGATGATGAATCAATGATCTACTAAGAACTCATTTCCTCCTATGCGAGGGCTAACTGTGCCTATATATTACAAGTAGCATGGTGGCTTGAGATACTAATATTTCACTTATCTAGGAATCCTAGACACATCTGCAGAATATACACATCTAAATTCCATGTTAATCCTTAGGGATTCTTTGGAATGATTCAGACTGATACGTTTTATTAACGGCTAGACTTAGACATTTGTACTCAAGGCTGGTTTATTCTGGAAGTTTGTTTTTCCCAGGACTGTAATTATAGTAATGAAAAGACGTGGCCTGCACCGTATTGCTAAGCTTTCAATCAGAATAAAATCTTCTCACAAAATCAAACAGGGGCTGGAGATATTTTAGTCAGTTTAGTGTTTGCCATATAAATGCAAGGATCTGATTTCAATTCTTACCATCTCCTTCTAAAGGCAGATACAGTGTAATCGCAGAATTGGGCACACAGAGTCAGGACAATCCCTGGGGCTTCCTAGCCAGCTAGTCTAGCCATGTGAGTGAGCCCCAGGTCCAAATAAGAGACCATGTTTCAAGTACCAAGGTGAATCTATAATACTTAAAGAGAAATAAAACCTGAGGTTTCCCTCTGTCCTACACACACACACACACACACACACACACACACACACGCACATACACACAAACATATAAGCATATGCATGCACACACACATGTACACATACACACACACATACCCTCTGGTAAATATATCAATGGGTTTTCTATCCACACCGACAGTTTGTAAAATTGAGAGACAGAGACAAACCTTCAGACTGACAGAAAATACCTAGGAAGCAAAGCACAAAGCCGCTGGGCATTGCTTTAACTACTGTGAGTTTCTACCCATACACATCAAAATCTCTACCTGCCCAGAGAGCATTGGCCTGGTGTGTGTGTGTGTGTGTGGTGTGTGTGTACAAGAGTCCATCATGGCAGTGAGCAACAGGCAAGGTGATTGTAACAGAAGCTCTGTGATCATTATTCAACCATGAGCACAAAGAACCTCAGAGGGGACTAGAAGTGATACAACTCTCAAAGCCCAGCCCTAGTGACCAACTTCCTCTTCTGTACTCCTAAGTCTCCCGAAATGGTGCCACTAAGTGGGGACCAAGTGTTTAAATGCCCAGCACGATAAGGACTACATTCAAGCTACCACACATTTTTAAAGGACTTCTGTTTATGTTCTATGAAACACTCAGGGTTGCACGTATTGGCATTTCTAAGAAGCCCTAAACTCAAATCATTGCAAATCCCTATCAGTTAAGAAGTAGGGACATAGGGCCAGGTATGGTGGTGCACGCCTTTAATTCCAGGACATGGGAGGCAGAGGCAAGTGAATGTCTGTGAGTTCGAGGCCAGTCTGATCTACAAAGTGAGTGCAGTCCAGCCAGGGCTGTTGCACAGAGAAACCCAGTCTTGTAAAACAATGAAAAACAAATAAGAAAGAAAGAAGGAAAGAAAGAAAGAAAGAAAGAAAGAAAGAAAGAAAGAAAGAAGGAAGGAAGGAAGGAAGGAAGGAAGGAAGGAAGGAAGGAAGGAAGGAAGGAAGGAAAAAGAAAAGAAAAGAAAAAAGAAAAGAAAAGAAAAGAAAAGAAAAGAAAAGAAAAGAAAAGAAAAGAAAAGAAAAGAAAAGAAAAGAAAAGAAAGAAGTAGGGAAATAGTGATGTATTCACCATGGAATACACCATTGCAAATTGGAAGGTATCATGAGTGTTCAAGTATCAGATATATCAAAATAGTATAGCCCATGACCTCATTTACACGTGTGGCTAGCTGGCTTTAGCTGTGTGTTTGGAGGTCAGAGTAAGGAGGTAATGAGAGATAAAGGAGACAGGACAGGGATGACATTGCAGCTTGACAGATGCCATAGACGAAGGGCATGTTCTGGAGGTGGAATCCACAGAATCCGATGACAGTTTTCAGGTGGGCTGTCATAGAAAGAGACATATTATGGTCACCTCTAGTCTGGAGGAAGAGGTTCTCAGAGAACCAACTCTGAGAGGTCATAGTCATAAAACACAGAAGTCCACAGGCTACTAGAGTAGGTACCATTACAGGCCTTTCCTGGCTTGAAGTCCTGAATGTGACACCCTGGGTGGTAAGCATGAGCTGAAAGAAAGCCAGACTTCACATGGACGACATGTGGAGTTGACTGAGACATCAGCCTCTCAATCCCTAACGCTGTAAGGAATATGGTCCTGCCTTGCCATGGCCTAGGGCCTCAGCGGGAATAATATTGTCCTACTTGTAGAGATATGCAAGGTCTCTAGTGCTCCAGTCATTTCTACAAACAGTTCATATCAAACGCCCATAACACTACCTAAGACAGCCAGTCACGCTGGAAAGCAAACTACATCGCTGCATCCCGGGACACGCGGGAAGATGGTTCTTGTAGCAGAATTCTAGTCAAAACTAATAGGCAAGAAGTGCAGTGAAATGACAGTTCCAGTGTACTCAAAGAAACATGTGGTCAAGAATGAGTTGTATGTTCAGAAAGAAAAAAAAAAAGTCATCTTTAAACCAGTAGGCAAAATAAAGGTGGAAGGCTAGGAAGACTCCACAACATTCTCTCCTTCCACCTTAATATGGGTCCTGGGAATCAAAGAAACAGTCACACATGCACAGCAAGCTCGTTTACCCACTAAGCTATCTCTCCAGCACTGAATTCATCAGTGTTATTGTGGGAACATTTTCTATGGACAACTTCCTTTATCCTGAGCCCTAGAAATCTCATATATTTCTACAAGTATGGTGATTCTATTCCAGGCCCTGCCGTAGGCCATGACAAGACAGGAGCATATCACTACAGGTAAAAATCAAAATTTAAACTATGAATTTTTCCTATCCAGCTGTCACCTTCACACCACCAACTTCTTCTTCTGGTCCATAGACACACTTCCTGCCTCAACAAATAAGGTCTACCTTATTTGTGAAGAGAGTTGGTGACTTGCCTAATGGCTGACTCTTCTGAGTCACACAAGCTCTCCTCATATTATCTTTCCCAAGAGGCCTTAGCTCAAGGCCTCAGCAAGGTTTTCCCTCAGTAAGTCTTCTGTATGTCTCTCTAACTTTGCTTACAATGTAGTGGCTGAGTGCTTCCAAGCATGTACATGGCATCGGCTCCTGACAGGCACATATACACATATATGTATAATGCATGCATCCTATATCCATATATGTGCATACATGTATACACATATGTATATGAACATGCATATACATTGCAGATATGCATATATATACGTACACATACATTTATAGTTCCTGTAATCCTGTTCTGACATTATTCTTTTAAGATCCATTTAAATTCTTTAAGTCAAAGATAATAATTTCTTTTTATGATATAGAGAAACCTGCCTAAAAGCGTCATAATTGATTATCAGATGAAAGGAGTATAAAGGAAGAGATAGCATAAAATGAAGTACAGTGCTGGCACACAGAAGGTGCACTCTGTATTTGATAAAACTGACATGACAAAGCTCTGGCCAGTGAAGAAAACTCATTATGATTATATTCTTTAAGGGGAAGAGGCTAGTTTGCTTTCGTTTTGCCCTTCATTCCTAATCTCCAGTTTGATGTCATTCAATTTCCTTCCCAAGAAAATATTTCCTTTTTATTTTCAACAAAAGTATGTGCATTTAGCAGTGGATCCAAAGATGCAGCAATGGATAACAGTTTAATAATTGAGTACAGGAATCTGAAGTATAAAAGAGAAATGCTGGAAAGCCTAAATATTCATTTATAGAGAGTTGGCCTACCCTGTGTCTGAGAGCCTAATCATGGACAGCCTTTTGAAAGATCTCTGGGTATTTTTTTCTTTTTTCTTTTTATGAAAGAATGTAATGTTAAATTACCACGGGGATGGCTGAATAAATCATGCAAGCTATGTGATAGATTACAGAGATGAATGTATTAGATTATGGAGGTTTAATTTGAAATATTTCTCTCTATAGACACATGTGTATTAGTTCTATAGAGTAAAATTGAGAGTAAAGACTATTACATTGCATTTCTAGGCCTTTGTTTTATCTTAAAATTTTATTTTACATATTTTTACAATTACAGAACATCAGATAATAATTCAGAAACTTTTAAATTGAATCTGTTTAATTTTGACCATTTCCCTCGGGTGTGTTTTCATGTCTTCATTTAATCAGCAAGTGTTCTCGGGTGTGAGAAATGACTAAATATGCTTGTAAAGGTTGTGCTGACTGGATTAACTTGTTCTCGCTTAATGTCTGAAGCCTTCCAGGAGCCTGAATCCTTGGCTACTCACCAATCAGTTGGTGTCCATGTCCTATACTTTGCAAACTAGCGGGGCTAGGAGTGGCTGCCAAAGGCTAAGACACATCATGATACCTAACTCTTTACGCATATACACACAACTTTAAGTAAGACATCTCTCCCACCACCTTATCCTACTTTCATAAAATTAGACATTGGGGGGAAAAGTTACAAACATCTGTGTTCTCAATTTTTCTTTGCGTTAAAACCTCTTGAATTATTAGGAAGGTACTTACAGTGCATTTCACTTCAAGTGGCTTTTCAAATTTAAACTCAGCCCCCAAAGTTCTTGTCTGAACAAGTTTCTACATTTTACCACATTAAAGGACAGAAACAATGAAGTTTTACATGTCATTTGACACAATGATCCTATAAGGTTATACAAAGATGATTACTTTTGCTAACATGAACTCTTTAAAAAATTTGTCCAAAACTATTCAAACATAATAGCATTTTAAAAAAGAGAAATCACACAGCCTGTCAGCTCCTGCATTCTTCATCCAGGCCTTGAAGCATTAGGTTTGGCGGTCGTCCGTGATTTAGTCTTACTTAATAAGTGTTTAACAAAATTAGTACTTTAATGACTAGGGCAGAACCATCCGGGAGCCTCTGTAAAATCAATAAAAACACAAGCAGCAAATTGAAATTGACAATAAATTATGTGCTAAAAGACTTTTGCCCTTTGAGTTTGAATTTGAATCTGCACACTGCTAATTGGCGTTCTATGAGAGTATCAGAAATCACATGAAGGCTAACTGCTCCAGGGACTGTATGGGAAAGAGAGCCCTGATTATTATTTTTCTTGGCCTGCCTTCTGGTAGTCAGGTGAAAGTGTCCGGGAAACGTGGATCATAGCACCAAATGCTGTTATTTTTGCTTGTTGGTTGGCCTGCCTCCCTGATCAGCTGGGAAGATGTCTAGACCACTCACAACTCCGAGGGCATTGAATCTGAGTCACAGACTGGAGGTATCGCAGCTCTGAGTGGGACAGTGTCCCAAGTGTATCCTGAGGCACAGGAGTCCAGGAACCACACCGCTCTGAGAGGAGGCCTCCTCAACAGAGATGTTGTAGCCTGTAGGAAAGGTTGTCCCCAACGCCTGATAAGCTCAGGAGCCTGGGAGCCTGAGTTCTGCTCATTATTCATTTCTTCTTTCTTCTCTTCTTCTGACAAGTGAGTCAGGGCAGGCAGTAAATCTCTTAAAAGAGATTTATTTTATTACTTTTAATTTTTTTAATTTATTTTGTTTTTTAGAGACAGGGTTTCTCTGTGTAGCCTTAGGTGTTCTGGATTCTCTTTGTAGACCTGCCTACCTCTGCTTCCCCAAGTGCTGGGATTACAGGCATGCGTCACCACTCCAAAAAGCAATAATGTTAAATAATAATAATAAAATTAAAAAGAGGTTAAAAATAAAATAAAATAAATTACTGAAGGGACGAATCCAAGAGCGGCTGCCTCTGCTCCCTGGAGAAAGCCGGGGGAAACTGGGGCAAACACAACCTTTATATAGGAATTCTTAGGAGACAGAGCTATCTGAGACAGGGATATCCAGAGTGTGGATTGGTGGGATTTCAAGTCCTGAGCTATGAGAAGCGCAGAGACTGGTGGGCTTTCCTATTCAGGGATTGGTCAGTTTTCCTGCTCAGGGATTGGTGGGGTTTTTCTCCAGCCTTTTCACCTCAAATTTGCATACTCTGCAATGAGTTTTTTTTCCCCCTGTTAGTCTTCTTTTGGCTTGAGCTTGGGCAGGTCTTGTGTATGCTGTCACAATCACTGTGAGTTCATACTGCAACTGTCTTGGACAACACCGCTTCAATGTAGTCATCCACCTTCTCCTGCTCTCAAAATCTTTCTGCCCTCTTCCAGAAAGACTCTTGAGCTTGGAAGAAGAGATAGGATGTATGTCTCATTTACTCTTAAACCACAGAAAGCCTATGTTTGCAGACGTTGTTTGATAGGTCAGTGGTTTTGGTTGGTTGGTTTGGTTTGGACTGCCCAGTATTGTGTGGGTGAACCCATCATTAGTTGTGATCCACTCCTGCTGGATAGAGATTTTGGTCATGTCTGCTTTGTCAAAGCCTGAAGAATGCCATTACAAACACTAACGCACAGGCATATGAAAAGATATACATTGTAATATCCCTGGTACTAGAATTGCTGGGGCATGTGTAATGCTATAATGGTAAACATTTAGCAATTCGCTTTCCCTTCCTGCCTAAGTTCCTGATTTCAGCCTTTTCTAATTACTGCAGTATAAACATTTCTGCCCTAGTCTACTTCAACCTTCAAGAAGCGGCCAGAATGGAATATAAATATAATCACGAATATATCTCCATTTTGTTAGGGTAACTGCTAAATTGTTTTGCAAAGCTTCTGCATCCCTGCCATGAATGTTAGGGATTCCATTAAGTCAGCATTCTAGCCGGCATTCAGCACTGACCCCTGTCAATTCAGTCATGCTGTCAGGTACATAACGTTTTACCATTATGGTTTTCATCAGAGTGTCCGTGTTACTGACGATGTTGGATGCCCTCCCTTACAATTATTCGCCTTTTTTTTTTTTATCTTCTCATGTCTTTTACTGAAATAACTTCTCTCTTAGTTTTCATATTGAGAGTTTCTGAGCTCCACACCGGGTGTTCTGGTTAAAGATGTTTGTTTTTCCACCCATTCCCTGTCTTCATTTTTCATAACCTGTCTGATGACAAAGGATGACTTTTGGTGCTGACAAAGTCTCATCTACCTTTAAAATGTATTGTATGTGTTTATGCTGAGTGCTTGGGAGGGCACGTGTGAAGGTCAGAGGATATCTGAAGCAATTCCTCCTGGCTGAAACATCCCACAGAGAGGGAGGTTCCTCACCAAAGTTGGAAGTACTAAGCCAAAACCGTCCCTCGAGAAGCAGGAGGGGTGCTCAGGAGACTTATGAAGCCAACAGTCTTTATGTATCTGGAAAAACTGAATTAGAGTCATGAGACCTTTTCCTGGGGTTATGAAAGCAGTAAATACCTACCAGGGAGGAGATGCTGCCTTGTTGAGCTGCCTGCCCACCATGCAGAGGGTTGCATTGTGCCTGACTTCTCACCCACAGTAGGGGGGGCTTTTCAGCTGCCCTTTGAGTTCTCCCTGCTTCCCGTAAGGACCCCTCTACCGAGGTGTCTGTACGTACCCAGCAAACCCATCAGTTCTCCAAGCTGCACATTGATGCAGTCATTCCTTTTGTTTGTCAGCCTGTGAGATGCGGTTTTCCCTGTCCACCATGGAGATTCAAGAGCTTGAACCTGGATCATCAGGCTTGCTTTAAGTTGCTTTACCCACTGAGCCACCTTGCCTGCCCTCATTTACCTTCTGTTGTTGTCGTTGCTTGTGCTTTTTGTTCTAAAATATTTACCTAACCAAAACCATAAATATTTGTTCCTAAAATTTCCTCTAAAATTTAGAAGTCTTATGCAATTGACATATGTAGTCACTTAACAGTTGATTTGAAAGTGAATAAAAGTAAACCATTATTTCTCTGTCCTACTGATTACATTTCTTGTCCCCAGTTGACTTCCTGACTAGGCTCTAGGATGTGTGGCAAAGGATCTAGTGACCATTTTCATCAGTGTTCAACATCCTTTTTGGACGCCTTTCCCACAAGTTTTATCATTTTAGGTTTAATGTATTTAATCCAGACATACCAACGTGAGGTCAGACAGTATGAGCTTTCCCACATGGATTCAAAATTGTTCCAGTTATATTTTGAAATCTTTTACTATCATGCAATTTTCTTTTGTATCTGAAAGTATAACTAAAAAGGTTTTTGTTGTTGTTGTTGTTGTTGTTGTTTTTTAGTATTTAAAAATTCCTTTCAAAAGGATAGACATGCCTGAGAATAAAAAGTTAGAGTATAGCACCTAAAGTTGAATTGTGCCCACCTGGTTTCCCAAGTTATTATCATGTCACCCACTGCCCTTCACCTCTCAGACCAAACTCTGTTCCAGATAAACTATGTCCCAGTCCTTGGCAAACTGATCTCTGATACTAGGCAGATCGGACCTAAGAGACATAGAACGGCAGCCAAAATGCACACAAAAGCCAATTTCTTCCTAAATAGGAGCTAGTGAACTGCCAAATCATGGAAACAAAACCTGGCTTCATCCTTAATGTACAGACAGGCCTCTGTAGGTAAACCTTAGTACAGAGGGGAGCTTAGTGAGCATTTTTGAGACATTGTCTTGTCTTTTCCCCATTAGTGAGTGCATTGGTTAGCTTCAGTTGTCGACATAACACAATCCACGCACCTAGGAAGAGCCTCGGGAGAAATTTTCTGGGTTGGGTTGGCATTTTCTCGACTGAGTTAATTGAAGTAGGAAGTCCCGCCTTAAATGTGATAGATCGCACCTCTCACTGGCTGGACCCTCTGAGCGGTGAAAACTGATAGTGCATAGAAAATGGAAAAATCAAGAACAGGCCTGATTGTTCTCTCTGTTCCCCAACTGTGGATCCCTTGTGACCAACCGTTGGTGTTCCTGCTTTTACTTCTCTAAAACGATGACTGTGACCTGGAATTAGAAGCCCAATGAACACTTTTCTCTCCAAAGTGGCCATTTGTCAGGAGATTTCATCATGGCCACAGACATGAAACTAGAACAGTAGAAAAATGTGCTTCTCACACAGACTTTGGTATTTATTTTTCCTTCTAGGTAAATTTAGTGAATTTTGATAAACATACATTGTGCTTAAAGACCAACTATAGGACCAAGATGACCTCCGATTTTTTTTTCAAATTATCCAGGTTTCAATTAAATAAAATAGTTCTTTAGCTGGCTAAACATTTTAGACTACTCAAATTATTTTGAAATGAGAGTATTTTGTTTATCAGGAAGATCTCAAATATTCAGTGACTCTAACATTCACTTTGAAAGAAAGTATTTAGATCAGAAGTCATCAGACTTTATAGGAATGTGTATCTACAAACATTCTAGTCTGAAAGAAATTATTTAAAGTCGAAATTATCAAACTTTTCTTTATGAAGGATCAGATGGAAAGCCCAGGTTTTGCATGGGTAAAATCTTCACCCCTGCTCTGCCCCTCTGCTGTTGTGCCATTAAAGCAGCCACAGGCAAAATGTGAACCAGTTAACTTGGTCATAAATAAACTATAGTCCAATAAAACTATATTCGTTAAACTCCTGGTTATAGTTTTCAGAACACTGGTTTGGAGTGACAATTCTTTAATTTGAGCTAAGAGAAAATTTATTGCAATACAGTTTGTGTGAAAAATAAATGAAATTTCAGGATAATTCATTTCATTTAAAGACCATTTTATATATTCTAGGAATGTAATATTTTAACCATAATGTGAACATAATGAATTCTGTCAGAACACTTTATGATTTTTTACATACTTTGTCTCATTTAAAAGTTCTGTGTGTTGCATACATTTGAAAAGATAATGAAAATCTAATTGAACAATGTAAAAATTCATAAAGAACCATTCTTAGGATTGTTTGATATCGGGCTATTACTTCAGCACTTAGCTAAGTAAATATAGTAGATACATTTCAATTTGGCAACCCCCAAAGCTCTTTAATGACAAAAATAGGAGACTGGTATCAAGTGGCTACTGCGTCCAGGATGTGATGATTAAGACAAGGGTAATAAAGATTAATTATTACGAGCAAGCTAACAAGGGCCTTTAAATTGCTGTCATGTTTTGGAGGTACATTCAGGCTAAATCAATAAACTGGGATGACAAAACACAAACACATATATCATATATACATACATACATCATACATACATGTGGAGAAAGGCATACCTCAGAGTATGTTGTGGACTTCTCAGAAAGAGTAGTCTCAGGGTAGAATTTTAAAGCCTGTTCATTTAATACCATTCATTATCTACCTTTCGGGTAACTACGATACCCGGGAATCTTAAACCAACAAACTGGGTGGATGTTTGCTCGGTTGCTGACTCTGGTTAACTTTTGACATGGGAAATCATCTGTGGGTTATTCTTTGGGCTTCGCATGTTACAACCCACATAAGGTGCTCAGAACAGAGGTTACATGTAGCAAATGCTTAGTGAGTAGAGGCTACTGCCAATTATTGCTTTTATTGTTATTTGATGATGATGATTAGAGTGCTCAAACGTATACTCAGCAGATCCGGGGAATTCCAAAGTGGTCCTACACACTTCATAATTCACCACCAATGACTGGCTAATGGGACGGATGCACAGAGAGATGTTAATTGCTTTGAGCCCATAATGTGAATGTATTAGCACTACTCTGATTGGAACTGTTCGTGTTTCAGTATGAATTCCACAACTGAAATAGAGGAATGAATCAAAGTGGCTAGAATTATCATGACATGGAGTTAATAAACAATTGAAGAGAAGGCGCATTCAATAGGCATTTATCCCCCCAATACTTAGGCCTCAGAGATGTTAGGCCAGGCCTTGCTACAGCTGTTTCTCCTACACTTCCTCCTAACAGGTAGGCAGGGGCATCCCTGTCTGCCCAAGACTTGAAGGGTTGAAAGCAAGAGTATTAATGAGCACAAACACACACACACACTTCTCTCTATCACTATCCATGACGCCAGCCTACATTGTCGGGGACTGAGCACGTCATGTTGAGGCTGAGACACTTTCATTTCCATCCTAATAATCACCCTTCTTGATCATTCACATGTACTCCCAGAACACTTTTTTTTTTTTAACCTCAGAGAAGACAGAAACTTCAAGAACTTCAAAGCCATTTGTTCTAAGAAGTGTAGGGTCTTTGGTACCCAGAGGACAATGTGGAAGCTGAATATGGGTTCAGGATGGACACAGCTTTACACCTAAGGATTACCAACCTAAGTAGAAGGACACAACCAGAAAAAAATAGAACTTGGTCCTGAAGCCCAAGTCTTGGCCTGGGGTAAATTGTCTGGCATCTAAATGTACTGTATGTTATGCATGACTGGAGAGACAAGAATAGATAAGGTCTTGTGACTGGCCTTCTGAGAAGTGGTAGAGGTTAGTAATTAAATGAAACCATCTGAGAATCCAGGTGTCTCTTTCTTAACCTCCAAGATGCTCACCAATAAATTGCTGAAAATTGTGATGCATAATAGGAAGTTTACTAACTTTTATAGGAGCATGGATCTTCAACTCAGTTCCATCTAATGCCTCAGCCATCCAAGAAAATAAATAAATAAAGACAAGACCTTCCCGTGTGCATTATTAGTTAACTGACATTAAAGCTCCTGGTTGGATCTCATATTAATTAGAATGGCATAACATCGCTGGTATAGCCTAATGAATTCTGGGTCAGAGAGATACAGGATGTTTCAACGTTGTAATATGGTAGTTACCCGAAAGGTAGATAATGAATGGTATTAAATGAACAGGCTTTAAAATTCTACGCTGAGACTACTCTTTCTGAGAAGTCCACAGCATACTCTGAGGTATGCCTTTCTCCCTGAATCTTCATGTTTATGCCTAGATTGAAAAACCTTTATTAAGCCCAACCCTGCCCTGAGTTCAGGGTACTCAAAGAATTGCCAAGTGAGGTTAGAACTTGCTTCATAGTAAGGTGTCCTAGCTATTTTCTGTGACTGTGATAAAACACTGGCAAAAGCAACTGGAGGAAGGAAGGGTTTGTTTGACTTTTGAGCCCTGATCACAATTCCTCATTGAGGGAAATCAGGAGAGAACTCAGGTAAGAACAGAGGCAAGAACCACAGAAGAATGTTCTCCGCTGGCCTGCTCTTGATGGCTTTCTCAGTGTACTTTCTTATAACCCAGAACCACTTGCCTGGAAATGGGCTGGGTCCTCCCACACCAATCAGTAAAAAAATAAAAGTCTCAGACTTGCTTATAGGCCAGTCTGATGGAGGCATTTCCTCAGCTGCAGTTCTCTCCTCCCAGGTGACTTGAGTGTCTGTCATGTTGATAAAAACTAGCCAGCACAGGAGGTTTATAGTCTTCTCATCTTCAAGAACATCATTGGCCTCACAACCCAGGCCTGCCCCATGTTACTATGGAGAAAGACAGCACCTCCAGTCGGTTTGATGGCAGAGCTGGACTTCCAGCACAGAATGTCAAACATACAGCTACCCCAACACAGGCATCTTTATTCTTGTTTGCAAAGACCTTGTAAAGAATTTTTATCGTTGGTGATTCAGGTGATTGTTTTAAACTCTCTGACTATCCCAATCTTGAAGAAAAACCAAGTAAGATTCTCCATCCAGGACCATCCGCTCTGAGATCTATATGAACTTGGGTTTCCTGAGGGTACTTAGTAAGGAATGACCAAAAAAAGCATCAGAAGTCATCCAACGCAGCAGCGCTTCTTCCTGGGAACGGGAGAGATGCCAGACTCCTTGGAGAGAGTTCTGTGGCATAAATCTATATTTCATAATGATATACTTAAAAATCTCCAGGAGAAAACATCAGTCATCTATGTTCGGAAGAAAATAGAATTTCTTTTTTCAGATGTATCTCTCAGCCTCGGCCTACTCACAGGACCCTGGAGGTGCTGCTACCTATCTTTATTTGTGTTCTCCCTCTCCTGCCTCAGAAGCTAGAAGCCATTCTACTGAAAAACATTACTTGGCACCCAGGCCTATCAGATTGCAAATATCTTGAGGAAGGAACCTCTCCTCAGTGGATTGAAGTGTCTAGTTCAGAGGTGACTAAACATATGGTGCTGGTTAGATGTGAAACAGGAAAACTAATTGCTTCCTAGCCTTAGTCTCCTCTTGTTGATGCGTAGACTACATCATTTCCTTGACACGATGTTTCTTAAGGAGAGAGGATCTTACTCAACTCTGACTGAAGAGCAAAGAATCGAAAACACCAGGCAAGCTGAGGAAAGGGCTTCCTGTGGAATGGTTAGAGTCATGGAATAAGGAATGGTGAACAACCAGAAGAACTGCTTAGGACTGGTGTAGTCTAAATACACACAAAAGATCTCTTGATAAACAGTATTAGACACTAAACTGGGGAACAAGATTCAAAATGCAAAGTCTCTTTCTGGTAACCCCAATAAACCAGAATAAGCCAAGACCCCAATCCCTTACACTCATAGCCCTTAGCATCTCTAGCATCTTTCTTACTCCCTATTCCTTGTATTCACTAGCATGTCTGTCTACATGTTACCCTAGCACATGCTCCCACTAGGCAGGTATCGCATTGTTTGACTGCCTTACCACTTTGCGTCTGAGCATAGACCAGTGGGCATTTGGTGAATTGATAACACAATGAAATTGATGCCAGAAAGACATGCAGAGCTAACACTCTGAGATGGAGAAGGTGATGCCCTTATTTTCACTTTGATTTTTGTATGTTTGGCAGGAGACACCCTGGGAAGTCCAATGGTTTCTCCTAAGTCACAGCTGAGATGCAGTGCAGTAGACTAGGGAAGTTGACTCTGTCTGAGAAGATGCCAGTCATTTGCAAGCCTGTGGACACATTTACAAGACAGTTAGACATCAAAATGGCTTCAGTTGAGTGAGCTTTTGTTTCTATTTTCTATTTGATGCATCCAATTATTGACTTCCATTACGGTTCTGTTCAGACACTGAATTCACTTAGGTTTCATTTGAAAGCAATGGTGTAATTCTGTGCAGCAAGAAGCCAATCAATCTTCAGCATCAATGGCAATTACAAGCATTGACTGCCCAGCATGGTCTGGTCCCTAACAAAGAATATCCCATGGAGATGTTCCCATTCTGCCTTTGAGGAAACTAAGGCGTCACAGGGACATCATACTGATGCTTTCATAACCAACATGGGAATTAGTGGGCTCTAGACCAATATTTACCTCACATTGGAGGCCAATGTCAGGGTCACCAAGCTTTGGGGATTCTATTTCTAAGGGCTTTTTGTAATGGAAGCTTTGGTTTCTTTGTATGTTATGTAAGTATGCTTTTGTTTTAAATTAGCATGGAATTGGCTCGGCTATAGTCTGTCCACACCTGTTAATTGTCTTGTGTGGAGCGTGGCTTTTGCCAGCTGGTAATGGCCTTCCACATGTGGCATGGAGAGGGGCGTGGTCTAGGACTGGGAGAGAATAAATAGGAGAGCTGAGAAAGAGCAGGTGTGGTGTTTGGTGTGGGACTGTGGTGTGTAGCAGTTTGGAGAGAGCAGAGACCAGGTGTGGAGGCTCGGGGCGCAGCGCTATGGAGGAGACTGCTAGCTCTGCCTGCTGTTGATGGAGATTGGTAGAGAGCCTAAAAGAACCCCTTGATCCTAGCTAGCAGAGAGAAGTAAAGGGGTCTGGGCCCCCTCTACCCACTAACCATTTCTCTCTCCCACTTAAGGTTGGGGCAGCTGGTGGAAGGGAGGTAGAGGCCTAAACACCCCAAATAAAGGAGATTTTTTAGAGCTTCTTTCTCATCTTTGTATCCTTTCCATCCAGACACTATACATTATTATGCATATACTTTTCCAATAAGCTTTTACTGAGCACATATTAAGTGTCAGGCCTTGGGCAAAATATGGAAGAAGTCAAACAAAACACCTTGCTTTGCCTTCTTGTTAGACTTGAAGATGCATATAGGAAGCAAATATGCTTGCCTTTCTCCCTCTCATACTGCAGAATAACTAAGACAATTGAATTCATAAGAAGTCAAGGCTCTGAGACAACAGAACACTAACCCACATTATAAAGGATCATTGCACTCAAAGCTCATTTTAAGGCAGGAAAAAGAACGGTGAGTACTGCTTTGCTGGCTGAAAAACACAGAAGCAAACACAGATAGAGCAGGTAAACAGACAGAGACAATCGTTTATTTTGTTTACTCTAACATAAGTAGAAACTAACTGCTCTTCAACCTGACATAATTGCTGTGGCCCCGAGGCTAAAAAGTGTTCCTTTCAAATGAGGGTTATTATGGGAAAGAAGTGTCTGGAGTAAAAGCTGGTGTTAATGAAGCTGAGGTTCTGTCATTGTAATCACAAGAAACCCAACCCCAGGTTTCGTCCCCATAGCTTGTGAATAAGGAGATTTTTTTTTTCTTCTATGCTCCTTGTAGATGCATGCATGGGAAATGCATCTATGGTGACAGACGACACAATTCTTTTGCTTTAATAAGAATGAGCCCTGAGCATCTGTTATCAAATCCCTCAGCTTCCAGGAACAGGCTAAAGAGAGAAAAGGAACATTTACTCAAAGAAGTATTTCCTAAGATCCCCAGGTACCATTTACCTGCTGAGGCTGCCCTGGGGTACACACCTGCTGGAAGGTAATGAGATGTTTTCAAAAATAAACCTTCCAATTTATCTGATTACTCCCTCCCATTACCTGGGAGAGGAACGTTTTACAAACTCTCCTTCCTAAGCCTTATAAAAGTGTTCTGTGGTTCCACCTTTCTTAAGTTCCTGACTGTATATATGAGTATAGACGTATGCTTGCGTGTGCATCTGTATGCATCCATGTGTTTGTAGATTACCCAGACACACTTCCTGTTCCTGTCAGTGTCTTTCTGTAGGACTCTAAGCTGCACTACAACAGGATCTAAATTTAGGATTTGGACTCAAAAGTTCAGAGCACCAGGTTTGTTGTTCTAAATCCCAGCTGATTCCAAGCTGTCTAATTCAGGAGAAGTCACCTAACTTTCTCACGAGAGCCTTAGTATCCTTGGTTGGAAAAGTAGCTAATGCTCTGACCTTTCCTTGTTGTGGAGGGGAAAAAAATAAAACAGAAGCAAAATGATAAACCCAATGAATTTTTAGCAAAGAAAATTTTCTGAAGTCTGCTCTAATATTCTCACAGATCATTTAACTACTCTGAACCCATTTACTATATATGCAAAATAGAGTATTAACAGTGCCTAACTCATCAGATATTTTGCCAGGATTAAATTATTTGATCCACGGCAGGTGTCTCACAGTGCTTGAAATGTAGACTGTTCTCAGTAAGTGCAGTCCAATGATTGTCATCATACCATCATCATCTTCCTCTTCATCATCACTGCTCCAGATGAGACCAGATCTTCAGAATGAAAACTTCCTTGCTATTTTATGTCCTAGTTGCCCATAGATTTGAGTACCACAAAATGTAGATTATTACACAAATATCTCAGTATTACAAATAAATTTCATGAAAAATAATTGTAACACCAGTCAAAGAAACTGTCTCGTCTATATTCCTATCTGAAGTACTATCAAGGGTAGGGAAGTGGGTCTCATAAGATCTGAGGCTTTGAAAGCAGCAGAGGCAGACCCTGAGAGCTCTAGCCAGTGTATGGACATAGCAGGCATACCCAGAAAGCTATAAGAATATTTGGAAAACATCCAATCACATCCCCTTGATGTGAAGACAAAGGATCAAAATGATACATTACTTAGGCCAAGCCAACAGAAAGCCTGTGGGAGGGTCATGGCCCATTTCTGGATGGTCAGGTGGCCTTCTACAGTGCTAGACATACTGCCACAGTTATGCAAGATGATCCACAGTTGCCAAAACAATGTACAATGAGGAATGAGAAACAAGTCCCTATTTGCAGTCATCACATTTTCCTTCTCTGGCTCTTGACACCATCCTGAATGCTAAAATCTGTGATGTTGGTGAAGATCCTTTCTCAGCCTGTAGCCTGTCGTTTTGTTCTGATGAAAGTGTCCTTTGCTTAACAGAAAGCAGGAAGTTGTCTCCTTTGCTAATGAGTTCAAGGCTCTTCCCCATTTTTTTCTTCTATCAGGTTTAGTGTGTCTGGTTTTATGTTGAGGTCTTTGATCCACTCGGACTTTAGTTTTGTGCAGGGTGATAAGTATGGATCTATTTGCATTTTTCTACATATAGATATCCAATTAGACCAGCACCATTTGTTGAAATGCTATCTTTTTTCCATTGTATGGTTTTGACATCTTTGTCAAAAATCAGGTGTCCATAAATCTGTGGATTTATTTATGGGTCTTTTATTCCCGTCACAGATGTCCCTAAATTGAGGAATAGATACAGAAATTGTGGTACATTTACACAATGGAATACTACTCAGCAATTAAAAACAAGGAAATCATGAAATTTGCCGGCAAATGGTAGGAACAAGAAAAGATCATCATGAGTGAGGTATCCCAGAAGCAGAAAGACACACACGGTATATATTCACTTTTAAGTGGATATTAGACATATAATATAGGATAATCATATTACAATCTGTATACCTAAAGAAGCTGAACAAGAAGTAGAACCCTGGGTAAGATACTCAATCCTCATTCAGAAAGCCGAACAGGATAGACCTGGGAAGATGGAGAAAACAGGTAAGAGGACAAGAGCCTACCACAGAGGGCCTCTGAAAGACTCTATCCAGCAAAGTATTAAAGCAGATGCTGAGAATCATAGCCAAACTTTGGGCAGAGTTCAGGGAATATTATGAAAGAAGGGGGAGATAGAAAGACTTGGAGGGGCCCGGAGCTCCACAAGGAGTCAACAGAACCAGAAAATCTGGACCCAGAGGTCTTTTCTGAGACTGATACTCCAACCAAGGACCATACATGGAGATAACCTAGAACTTCTGCACAGATGTAGCCCATGTCAGTGCAGTGGGTTCCCTAGTACAAGTGGGAAGTGTACAAGTGTACAAGTGGGTTCCCTAGTAATGGGAACAGGGACTGTCTCTGACATGAACTCAGTGGCTGGCTCTTTAATCACCTCCCTCTGACTAGGGAGCAGTCTTACCAGAGCACAGAGGAGGACAATGCAGCCATGAAAGGCTAGGGTCAGACGGAAAGGGAGGAGGACCTTCCCTATCAGTGGACTGGGGAAGGGACATGGGAAGAGAAGAGGGAGGGAGGTTGGGATTGGGAGGGGATGAAGGAGGGGGCTACGACTGGGATACAAAATAAATAAATTGTAATAAATAAAAAAAAATTAAAGGAAAACAAATCTGTGATGTTAAGCTGGAAGGCTATCAACATTCACTGAAAAGCCATGAAGTACCTAGAACAACAATAAGGGCAAATAACCTTATATTACTCATGACAGTGCTGCCAGTGTGACAGAGATGAAACAACTGATTTTCTTTTTTGCCATCTTCCATGAACTGACAAATGTCCCTCTTGCATTGTAACCCCAACACTTGCCATTCCCTAAGCACCCTTCTATCGGTAAGACAAATCACCTTTTCTCCTAGAAAGTCAGTCAAGATCTGACTTTCTGTTTCTGTGATGAAATGGGTATAAAGAAAGTCTGTTCTTTTTGTTCATTGAACAAACTATTACAAGTACCAACTGTGTGCTCTGGGCACCAAACACGGATCAGGACCCAGAAGAAACTAGGAATCCTATCCTTGTGGACCTCATATTCTAAAGAAAAAAAATAAGAAATAAGACTGAGTTATAACATCAACAGATAAACAAATTATTTTAAATGCCAGAAAGATTCATAGGCTCAGAGGAGATGAATAATTTAAACATCTCTAAGCCCACCAAAGTTGGAAATCATAACTAGATAGAATTAGAGCTTTCATAGATGTATTTTTTTTAAAAAATATTATACATATTTTTTCATTCACCTTCAATCACAATACCCTGGGGCTCCTCTATCCTAATGGGATAGAGGCAGTGCCTAAGGGAAAGAGTGGACATCATCTGGAATAACAGAATTCTTGATCCATGAGGTCTGTCAGGTTAGATTTATTTTGAGATCATAACAAGACAATAGTTCTGACAGTTAGGTGTTGTCAAAAGAGTAGAAAAGTTCAAAAGGCCACTTCCTATATAAAAATTTCTGGCAAAAAAAAAATATCCGTATGTCCAGTGTCTTAGGCAGCGGAACCTTGATAGAGAACGCAAATGCCCACTGATGTTTGATAAAGAGAATGATTCCAGGGAGGTCAGAAGCAGGAGTTTTTATTTTTGTCATCTTTTATTTATTTCTGTGAACAAATCCTCAAGTAGTGAAATCACATAACATGGCAATAAAGGTTACCGCATCATCCACTGTAACTCCAGGTGAACACTGACTCTAGATACCCTCTGCCAAAGGTCACTTAAGGAACAATATAAATGGCCCTGTGGCATAGTTAGATAGACAGTGACTTCCACAGACTACCGTGTCAATCCCGATCCCAACACACCATTTTGTAGTATGTTTTGCTTTTTTAGAGCCTGGAATAACTGGCTTACTTTCTCTTCATGCTTCCTTCCTCCAGTTCTCTAAGCCAGAAGAGGAAGAATTTAAGTTCCTAGGCTCCAATTTGAGACTTTCCAAAATTTGTTGAGTGGTGGTTGGTAAGTGAAAACCCTGTAAAGGGAGGCAGATTTGGGCTCTGAGATTCAAAGTCAGGCTGCCATAGATTCTTTTTTTTCTTTTTAGTAGCACCAACACTCACAATCTGGTTTTCCTCTGATCTAACTCTTGGCAACGTGTGTATCTCAGCTGGGGAGAGTAGCAGATTCCCTCACCCCCAAAAAAGGCATGCAGCCTCTCCGCATGGCAGATCCCTTGCCAGATGCTATAGAAACTGCAGTGAGAGCAGATCTGTTTGTCCTCTGAGGTTATAGTCACACAGGAAAACTGACAACGAAGAAGGAATTACTGCTGAGCTGAGCGTTACGAAAAGGGTTACACCGAGCTGCTGTCTACTCTAAAGACTATCCACACCTGCAGGGTCACAGTTGAAGGGAAAATACACAGGGCAGAAAACAGAGAAAACGGCACTAACTAAGATGCCTTTGTACAGCTTTAGAGTTAAGGATTCAAAAGATGCATCTGTAATTCTAAGTGCACCAGCGTGTGTTTGTGTGCATGTCTGTGTGTGTGTGTATGTGCATGTCGGTGTGTGTGTGCGGATGTGTGCACGGGTGGGTGAGAGAACGTCATATATTCCTGAATATAGAGGTCTGAGGGCAGCGTCAGATGTCTTCCCCCAGATGCCATCCACTTGGTGTGTTGAGACAGGGCCTCTCCTTGGTCTGCAACTGACCAGCAAGTCCCAGGGATCCACCTGTGTCTGCCCCTCCAGTGCTAGATAACGACTGTAGGCCACTATGCCTAGTTTTATGGTTTTTGTTTGTTTGCTTGTTTTTGAGTTCTGGGGAATGCTTGCAAGGCAAGTATTTTATTGACGCAATACTGCTCCAGCCCCATATGAAATCTTAATATAAATAATGAAGCTGTCTGAGACATCCTATTGTGGTTTTCCAAAAACTTATCATAAATGATATAAATATATTAGTCTCAAGCATTTTTAAAAATATAATTAAAAAGAGAAGAACTTGAGCAAAAAGTACACAGGATTCTATTTCTTACAAATACATGTAAATCTATAAATCAATGTTTAATTTAAAAGACTGAAATACAAGTCTAGTTATTGCTTTTGATACATTCTTATTGTTGGATGAAGATGCTTAGATGACCTGTCAGTTTTTACCAAGATATCAAGATTCCAGAAACACTGGGTTCTTGGTCATCAGGATTCATAACTTCTATTAGTTGCTTTTCACAACTTTAGCAATTGAATGAATTAGGTAATTCTTTTATTTTATTTTCTTATTTATTTTGGGTTTTTTGAGACAAGGTTTCTCTGTGTAGCTCTGGCTACCTGGAACTCACTCTGTAGACCAGGCTGGCCTTGAACTCAGAAATCCACCTGCCTCTGCTTCCTGGGTGCTGAGATAAAGGTGTGTGCCACCATACCCAGCTCCAAGGAAATTCTTAGTGACTAGAAAGTCTCAGGCTCCTAACCTCAAGTGCAAAGTCATGGTCACTATAAGGAAATATTCACTGAGTATTTAAGGGAGGCTCTTAGGTCAGCCAGCCAGCCTCTTTTTCAGAGATCACACATATAACTGCATCTGTGACTCACGAACATGTTTTTTAAAGTAGAAATTGTAATTCAGATCAGGATTGTTTATATTTCTTCCTTTAATATTTTATCCTTTTTTCCTAACAAGAACTACTTTAGACATCAGGGACAGTGTAAATACTAGTTGAATTATTAAACAGACACTCTCTGAGCATTTCAAGGACTCTTCAATCTCTCCTGGTCAACATTTCCTTCTAGGCAAAGAGGATCAGGACCACATTTCCACCAAAAAGTCGAGAGTTGGCACAGCCATCTTTGATAATGTGATGCTGGGATTCACAGCTCAGATTTCACTGAAAGATGCAGTTAATAACCACTTATTATATTAAATTATAAGTGTTTCCTTTTCTCTCAGGTTCCTCCAACTCTACCAAGAGCCATAGAAGCCCAGCTTTAACTTCATCATGTTCTGAGATTAGCCAAGCCTCTGAGATTGATTCTAACAGTCATCGTGTTCATTAATTTAGCACCTACATGTTCCTTGATCTTTGTAATAATGAATTGAAAGATGTTTATTACTTATGTAATAGTCAGCACGCAGTGTTATACACATGTTATAAAGCTTTAATTATCTCATTTAACCCTCACAAAAAATAAACATTTACCTTATTGATGAGAAAAGTGAGGAATGTCAGGATTGATCACATCCATACCATTTTGGCAATGTTAACACTTCCCAAATTTAAATCACCAGTTTTGATCATTCTCTTGAATTCAGGACAAATATTTCTAGCTTTCTCTTCAACCTCAGTCCTCAAATACAGCGTGTATAAAATTGAAATAATGACCATGTTCTTCATACATCCCCATGACAACTTTTGCACATCCCTGTAAAATATTGGCACCTTTCATTTCAGGAATGGCAACTACTGTCTGTCCAGTTACTCAAACCAACACCTGGAGAATCCTTCTGAACACCCTTTCATTCTTGCTGTGCATCCTAGCTGTATGCCCAGTCAGCTGTACCTCTAAATAGAATCAGGACTGTTTCTCCCCATCATTAATGTCACTGGTATAATTGCTCTGTGTATCAACTGAAATAATCTTTGGATTTGATTGTGACATTAGACTTTCTACAGTCTAATCATTCTTTAGAAAGTGACTTACCAAACTGTCCCATGGTCGAAAGCTGTGGCATTTGATTTCTCACACCCCGACCCTCTTTGCTTTGCATTGGTAAATGTAAGGAAGTCATATTCAGATTAAAGTACCCAAAGATTTTGGTATAAGCTTCAAGTCAAACCAATGAAAAACATAGATGTTCAAAATTGCAGAATTTATAGAAACTAAGGGACTATCCAGCAATACGCTCCCATTTTACTGGGCAGAAAACAGTAGCTTGGGAATATTTGATGATCTCCAAAAGTCAAGCTGCTAATATTCAGCTGAACACAGATTACTGTTCAGAGTTCTTAGCTTTTGGCCAGTATCTCAGACATGACTTCATAGACTTCACCTACTTAGTTGCTATAGCAGGAAATGCTATGCATCAAACCACAGGAAATCAATAAAACCAAAATCTTTGGAAGGATAAAGCCAGTGCATATGCCTGGCAACACCAGCTCACTGTGGCTGTAGAATTTTGGGTAATATGATTGTCCTGTGATTTTGCAGATACTCTAGTCCAAGGACACTCTATGAGTCCAGACTATTTTAAGTTTATATTATGTCGGTATATATAGAAAATCTTTTAAAGCTCTGGAGAACACTAGCCAGTAACACTAACTCTCAACTGACGATAAAAATCGTCTCAGTAGGACAAAATTTTACTCCTGACTAAATTTGAATGATTTTGCTTTATTATTTATCGTGAAGCAGATAGATTTAAAAAATAGCAACAACCATATCCAGCTTTACACACATGGACATGTGTTGGGGGTTTGTCTTGTGCTCCATGTATACAAATGGTGAATTCTGTTTCCAGTCAGATGAGCACATTGTCACATAGTCTGATCAATGTTATGTAAACTTTGCTCCCCAATTATCCCTGATTGGGTAAATTAAAAAACAACAACAACAAAAACAAACAAACAAACAAACAAAAAAACTGGTCAGCCTGTAGTTGGGAGAGGTAGGAGGAGCTTCAGTTTCCAGTCTTGGGTTGCAGGTAAGGAAACCAGGAGAAAAAAGAAAAAGGCATAGAGAAAGACATGGTTATGAGGGATGAACTGATGGAGCATAAACAGCCTAGGCAGGACCAATAAGGTGAGTAATTTGGGGCATGGGACTAGGAAGTACTCAGGTAAATTAGAGAATTAGTATAAGTTGATATCTGCCCAGTTATTGACCGTAACGCTTATTAACAAATCTAATAAATCTGTGTCTTTAATTCAAGAACCAAACAGTCTAAAGTGGGGTAGAAACCCTTAATAGATAATTAGAACCAAAAGAGGACATAGCAACACCCCTCCCTAATATTTCTGCTTAGATAGATAAACAGAAAGCAGGTAGAAAAAGAGTGAAGGAAGAAAACAGTAAGAAGTCTGATATGTAATTTCCAAAATGTTTTCTCTACATGACATCTATCAATAATCTGTTTTTATGTTTCTTTGTTAACAAAATAAATTACTTGAATTACCATTAATTATTGTTTCAAAGTATCTAGTGCACATAATCTAAATTTATTATCAATATCATATTCTCTAGATGAGATATAATTTTGAGAATAATTCCTTTTCTTTTTAACCATCAACATCAACAATAAAACCCCTTCAAGATGAATTCACATCTATTCCCCAGACCTATTTACTATTGTCTCCAACTTTCTGGGCATGAGAGCTTATGGATTTTCCAAATTAGATTCAATTCCATTCTAAATGCAATTCCCGTGCAACAGTGGATATCCAATAGTAACTAAGCAGGGTTATATGAACAGCACATGAATATTTCATAGTGTGAGAAAAGCCACAAATGCCAAACTCTAAAATGTCTGCAAACATGCAAGATTTTCCGTTCCAAGACTGTAATTATTGTCTTGGGACTTGTGGGGTGTCTTGTTGAAAACCCTTTTCATTTTGATAAAACGATGATCCTGCAAGAGTAATGCTCTAACATCCCACATTGACCTCAGTGGTCCTGATCAAGGGGGAGGATTCTTTTAGTAAATCATTTAAGAGAGCACTACCTAAAATCTTTTGTCATCTGTTAGCATCAAAGAATGCTCTCCACCAGGACACTGGGAGGAAAATGGGTTTATAACACAATAGGTTACTTCACTGCAAATTTCATAACTTCAAAACCATTATTATTGACAAGCTGCCCTTATACTTTAGACTACGTCGAAAGGGAGGAGTGATAGCTCATCTTTTTCGCCGTCTCATTATATAACAAGGAGCTTTTAAGAAATAAACCAATTCAGCTATGAATTTTGGAATAAGAAGAGAAAGTATAGTAAAAATGTTTTTATATAGTTGGTTATGACTAAAAAGGAAGTGAAAAGGAAAAAAAAAACCACTAATGGTGCTTTAGCATATAGCAATTAGAAATAGTTCCAGCAAATGGGATAGACATGAAAGATGCCATTCCATGCTGCTACTATCAAGGACCAAAGAAAAGGGTAAGGTATGACAGATGTCTCAGAAAACAGCATGCACCTCCAGGCCCCCAGCATACTTTGATACCTGCTACCCTATCTGGAATGAAAACCATGGATAATGCCCACAATGACGTGAACAACACTCTGGAAACATCTGGATACTAGGGTACTTTAAGAGAGAAGCAGAAAGACTCTCTGTGGTTCTCATCCTGGATCACTGAACTGGAATAGTGTGTAAATCTCCATTTGCAGACATGTCAGCTGATGACTCACAGTTTCAGCATCTCTCAATGGGCTGTGCTTCCTGGGAATAGAGAAAACTCCCTCAGGGCAGAAAGTTCACTGATGGGTTCTTTCAAGCATCAGCCATCAGTTTTCTCAAATTCCTAAATTAGTCCTCAATTTCTGAGATAAACATCATGTTCCATATTGGACACAAATGTTTCAACATGGCTGGGGTCTGTGCTGCTGTTTCACTGTTTCCATGTGGGCAGAGATTTTGAAGAATGCATCAGAGGCTATGAAAGTCCTAATCTGGGGGAATTGGTAATTGAAATGCTCTTCAGCTGCAGAGTAATCTTTCCTTAATTTTCAAGTTCCTGGGTGGTTACTTGGAATGTTAAATACATGACCAAACATGAGGGAGTAGAATAAGTGGCTATACTTTTAGGAGTCAAGATAAGACAATTTAAAAAAAAAATCAAAATCCCTTCAAAGCTGTGCGTAAAGCAGCATCTTAATCCTTAATCTTACATGAGTCACATATGTAAGGTGGGGCACTAAAGACACTATGGCATGACTTCCACATGTAAGGTTTCTTTGTAAATAAGAGCGAGAGAACAATCAGAGGCATCTGGAAGAGTCCAGAGCAGAAAGAGAAACAAGAAGACCGAACATAGCCAGCAGAATGGACATGGCCAGGGCCATCTGCAACAAGGCAGGATAGCAGGAGATAGAGAATAGAGAGAGATAGGGAGAATAGAGGGGTTATGAAGAGGATAAATAGTTGTGGGGTGGGGTAGGGTAAGGTCTGGGAGATTGGTGTGAGGGATTTGAACTGTGTAACATGTGCTTGTCATACTGAGGAAGCCTAGAGGCCAGCACCAGCTTTGACAGGCAGCCACAGGTATGTGTCAATGGACAGCCATATGTACCCTTCTGCCAGAGGTAAGGGAAATGACTCCCTTAGGCAGGTTTCACGCGTTCCTGACGAATGCTGACTTTAATCTAACCACCAGAAGTCCTCCAACAGTTCAGACTGAGCACATTTCTGTATATTTGAACTGACTTTTAGAGTTTGGGAAATTGGAATTTCCATTGGACTTGACAATGATAATACGTTAAAGCTGCATGTGAGCAATTCCTAAAGGATTCTAATGGTATCATTTCCCTGTCTCTCCACTTTGTCACCCTCCACGCTTTCCTTGTTAGGAAATGTTTCATATGGGGCATCCTCCTCAAAGACACCTAGTGGGTGCTACTTCATTAAGGTCCTCAGAGATCCTGTTATAGAGTAAACACTTTTCATTGCTCATCTCCTTATTTCTTCATTGGGGGTTTTTGTTGGTTGAGACAAGGTCTCACCAAGGTCTCACCAAGGCTAGCTTGTAAATCACAATCCTCCCCAGCCCCTCAGTCTCCCAGGGTTACAGGCCTGCACATCATGCTCAGCTACTAGATTTTTAAGCACCGAATTCCTTTGCTAGTTATTAATTTTGGAATTATAATCCCCCGTCCCATCATAAAAAAACAAAACCCAACAAAACGTAACACTCAACTCCCAGAAGTCATCACAGGTGGGTGAGCATTGTGAACCTGTGTTTATGTTACCCTCCCACATTAGGATGCCAAGGGTTCAAACTGCCTAGACCATTCACTGGGTGCTAGGGAGCATGGTAAAGATGCAAACAAATGAACAAGATAGAACTTTGTACGTGTGTGTGTGTGTGGGGGGGTGTTTGTATGTGTGTGGATGTGTATGAAGGCCAGACGACAACCCAAGGTATCCTCAGGCGAGTCTCCACATTATTTGGAGAGATACTGTTGTTGGTCGGAAACGCAGAAACTAGGCTACAGTGCTTGGCCAATGAGCTTGAGGGATGCACCAGTCTCTACCTCCCTGGTACTGGGATGACATGTGCATATCACTATACCCAGAATTCATAACTAGACCCTGGGGATGGGACTCCTCATAAGGTAAGTGATTTACCAGCGGAGCCATCTTTTACCTCCTCCCACAACCACTAGTCCACAGGGTACCATTCCTATGAACTGGGCCTTGCATCAAAGGGAAAGCAAATATGTGATTCTAACACAGGGCACTTACATACTGGGAGATCTATAATGTATAAGAGAAAAGGCAACCAATTCCACTCTCACAGGAGAAATAATTTTCAAAGGAGACAAAGTGAAGGGTTAGAGATAAAAGTTAAATTTTGGAGTCACACTTGTACAGAAATTTAGAAAAGCCTTGTAAGTACTAACAATATCAGCATATGAATGGAGTGGGAAAAGGCTATTGCTGTAATAAAGTCATACATAAAGAAAAATTGCTTTTTTTCTAGGCTATGAACAAATTTAATCTAAGACTAAATATATATTAAATCCATAAAACAATATAACTATACATTATGATATAATCATGTGCATTTTTACAGAAAATATTTATTGTATTATTGCAACACAATGGTATATAATATTTATACACAGCAAATGACAATGACACAGTAACTATAGAATTAACTATACTATTGTAGAATCAACTATCCTCCCTCTCCCCTTATTGAAACTTCCTTTCCACAGGTCTTACTGAAGGGTGATCTTAGGAAGCTGTGAAGTGTGTCCATTGAGTCACATGTCAGGTCAACTCCAAGACTGACAGAAACAGTCAGTCATCTGTCAGGGTGCATGCTGTTACAGGCACCACCAAAAATGAAATGGGCTGGGATTCCGAGGTTCTCTCTCTCCCAAATCAAACTGGGAAATGTGGATCATGACCCTGTTGTGCTGGCTACATTGAGATTGTGCAAGGAAAAAAAAAAGAGTATCTCGAAGTAACTGAGAGGGAAATTACCAAGTACCATTAGTGGATGAGGCAATGTAGAAAGAAGTAGAGGCCATGAAAACTCAGAAGTAGACACACATACAGTAAAATAAGAAGAGCAGGAGAGAGAGAGAGAGAGAGAGAGGGAAATGGTGCAAAATAATCAAACACTCAATGCTCCCTACTCAGTAGTGGACCACAAGCAAGGAAACCATGCCAATATAAAAGATAAAACCAAGAAATAATTAAGCCTGAAACTACAAGAACATTCAGGAATTTTCGTTGAGATCTGCAGTGATGTATCCTGTTTATCTCCATTTCCCACAAACCGCAGGAGTGTCACTGTGCCAATTCACAAACCCAAGAGTGCCCATTGGCCTGTTGACCATTATCACTAGCAACGTGTGCTGGTCTTGATACTTCTGTTCCATGCCACTCAGGGATATGGATTAAACCAAGTTTAGAATAGGAAAGAACAAAGAAACATACTGTGGTCTCACCACTATCATATAATGATCATTTGTGAGCCTTCTTGCCCAGTCTTTCTGATGTGTAATTTTAGTTTAAATGATTTTCATATAAAATCTACAGAAAGCAGGCAACTGAAATATAGATGATTCATAATAAGCCAAGTGTTTACCACTTGAAATATACAACTACCTAGACAGGAACAGTGTAGCTTGAAGGGTGACAGTTAAATGCCTCGTTTAATTTCCTTACTGCCTAAAAGACTCCTTTGTCACTAGACAGAGCCCTCCTCTGACTGTAGAAGTGGTGTCATGTGTGACACAGTCATGGCCTTCATCTTCTATCATTCATCCTCTTTTATGCTGCTAAGCACTTTGCGACTACAGAGAAAAGAGTTAAAAGGGAGGCTATGAACTTCATTAATATTAAATATTAATTCCTCACAGATTAAGAGACAATTCCCTATTAAATGTTAAATACATTCTTATAGAATCCCCAAAGGGCAGGTAGGATACCACCTCCTTATTTATGGAGAAGTAGATAAGCCAAGGAGGGCAATGACTTCCTCAATGTCAAGCAGCAGGAGAATGGAGAATGGCAATCAGGCTTTCACAGCTGAAATTTCTGAGACTAAAATTCTTTTCATTCAGGACCCCACACTTTTTTAGATGAACCCAAAGCAACCAAAATGGCACCTGTCTCAGAGAGCACTTTATAAATACAGCTTTGTTCCTACCCTCAAGGTACTCACTTTGTATTGAGAACAAGTGAACTAAAATAGTTATTATAACACAATAAATAAAATGCTAAATCCTCACTGCCATCACCCACAACTTAGTGAGTTTTGCAGCTGGCTTGAGTTTTCTCTGTCAGTCTTGAAACAACCAAAACTGTGCACAGTGCTTTGTAAAACTGTTTACTTTGTAATGAAGTTTATATACCGCCATATTTAAATTTTCCTATTGGGCTGCTATTTAAATGATATTTTGAAAAATTGATAGCTTATTTATACAAATATATGTATGTATGATATATGTACATTTGTATATATCAAGAAAATGTCATTCATAGGACCTAGTCCCATGTGCATTTTGTTATTGTTCTTCTGAAATAGACCTTCCTTTGTGGAGTTAAATGTACTATTCTAGTTAGCTTTTCAATGCTTTTATCAAAGATCCCAAGTTGATTTCTAAATTACCTTACAGGGAAAAGAAAAACATAGTAAAAATCAGCTCACTGATAGTATTGAAGAGATTATTATCCCAAGAGTAAAACCCAAAGTCATGTAGACTCCAGACTCCTTTGCAAAACCAAATTGCAGCTAAGTTCATGCCTGCCATTACTAGTGTGTCCACATATAAAGACAAGCAATAACCATGCAGCCCATACAAGGCAGTATTCAACTATAACAATCTCAATGCAAATCTTTGCAAAGGAAGGTCACAGGTTCGAATGCTCTTCCAAAAACAGCATCTATTGAGCTTATGCCTGTGTTCTGTGATGCAACTATGTCAAGGCGCCACATAAAATAGGTACCTTCTGTTGACTGTCCTGATATGATCTGAGAGAACACACTTTACAATGGGGGCATCTTGTTGCAATAATTCTGAAATAGAACCCTCTCTATGGTGAAGAATACTCTGAGAGAGCAAACGTGAAGACTAAGGGGGATAGTAGCATGGGCTGCTATCTTCTACTTGGGAGACTGATAGAAGGATCTTAGTTTGGGGTCTACTTGGGATATATAGCAAGTTCAAGGTCAATCTCTGTAGTTTAACAAGAAACTGCTTTACATAAAAGAAAAACAAGAGTAGCTCAGTGGTAAAATACTTATCCAGCCTTCATGAAACTTTGGAGTCATTCAATAGGACCACAAAAAAAAGAAAGAAAGAAAGAAAGAAAGAAAGAAAGAAAGAAAGAAAGAAAGAAAGGAAGGAAGGAAGGAAGGAAGGAAGGAAGGAAGGAAGGAAGGAAGGAAGGAAGGAAGGAAGGAAGGAAGGAAAGAAAGAAAAAAAAGAAAAGAAAGAAATCACAATAAAAAGCCCAAACAAGATGCGTTTTCAGGATACAAGAGACAATTTTTCTGATTTGAGACTGAGCCAGCTTAGCCAAAAGAAATGTACATGGCAGTTGCAAATGAGGCTAAGAAGTCCACACACGGTAGAAAGACTGATATCTCAGCTCTATAGTAAAGTGAACTGTTTACTGCTTCACCTCCTAGGATCTCAGGTTTCTAATATGTGAGGATAAAAAGTCTCCCTTGCAAAGTTAGGGTTACAAGCTTTGCCAACTGCTTTTTTTTTTTTCTTTTCAATTTAATTTAATCATATTCCTTTAAGGTAGACAGTTTGATTTCTAATTTTTAGTAATGAGGAATTGAAGCTTCAATAATTTAACTATTTGTTCAAGGTCACATAGTAGGTGCAAGCTACCCTGGCATGTAATTCCTGGAATCTGAGCTTCAAGTTCAGAGTTCAGGGTTAAAAATCTGCACGGCCTTAAATACATGCAGAATGGTGGCCACACAAACATCACATTGAATGTTCATCCATTGCGTCATTATTACTTAAATCTAATGTTCTGTAAATGCATAATGTCTTCCTATCACAAAGCTACGGCACAAGTAATGCTTCAAGAATCCCGCAAGTAGAAAGGCTACCCAAAGGAGGTATTCCCCATTGTTTATCTATTCGTTTTCTAATTAACACAGAACAAGGATGGGCTGTCGGCTAATTTCCTTTAGAAGCCTGAAATTCAAACATCTGTCATTGAACAAAGATCCTCTCTACAGAAATCCTCCTAATGAGCTGGGGGAGGAGAGCATTGTTCCCTTTTAGGAAAATATCATTGGAGTTCATTGTACTCTAACGCGTGAATTAATTAATTCTGAAAACAGCGCAAACACATCAACATTGCTCTGCATGCTTTACGCCAGTACTGCTCCTTTCAGGTTTCCAGAGCCCCGATGTCTTTTAGATCATACGTTCCAGCCTTCAGACAAGACCCATCACTAAATCTTAGGCCCATCGTGCCCAACTATTTCACAAAAAGCAGCCAATGCATAAAATCTCCTTCTTCCTTATCTGTGTCATTGTCATTGCTCTAGTCCTAAGGCCAGAAGGTTGTTCCCTGTGGCTCTCTTCTTACATCTAAGCACAAAATTAAGATGCCGCAATTTCATTCACTCCTAAACATTCCTCAACTCTTCTTTTATCTGCCAACTCAGACTTTATTGTCACCTCAAAAGTTCATGTATCAGAAACTTAATCGTTAAATTTATGTTGAGTCCAGTGACATCTGGAAGCAGGGTGATCTTTGGCAGCTAATTAACTAGGATCATGAGTGTGAGGTCCTATTGATGACATTAGTAGATTTAAAATGAAAACAGGTAAAATCTTAGCTAGCACACTGGTTTTTTATTTTATCATCATGTGATGTCCTCTGCCATGCTATAAGACAGAAAGACAGGCTTCACTTCATGTTGGGCTAAAGCCAAGGCCATCTCTTGAAAGTCTTGGTGTCTAGAAGAACAAGCCAAAGAAACTTTGATTCTTCAGAAATGACCCAGTCCTGAGTATTTTACAACAAAATACGAATTATGGCACCACCACTTTTCTATATCTATACCACTTGTCACCTGAAATCCTCTGGGTCCAACCAACCTCTCACCCTGCCTGCAGTTTTACTTACCGAAATCCACTCTCCACAACTCCAGCATAACAACAGCTAAAACGTCATCCTCTTCTCATATTGAGAATACATGCACATCACTTGAAATTTTATAGTACAAAATTAAGAGCTATGGTGTGGCCTCAACCCAGTTCTCAAGCCTCCCATTCTGTTGCTTTTATGCTCAAGCAACATGAGGCATTTTCTCACATCTGTGCTTTTTGCCCATGATCATAGCTCTGCTTCAAAAGCCACCTGCTATTAGCACATCTGGTCCACTCTGGCTGACTCTTCCTTATCCTTTAAGCCTCATTTCAAGGATTACAACCCATGGTAACAGAAGCATAATGAGAATGAATGTCAATTAGTGCTTAGAATATTTCTAATAGCATTCTAAGCAAATTAGGGTTTTAGACTTATTTATTCCTTGCAATGGTTGTACCATTTTAGGGATAAAAATCTAATGTACAGACAAGCTAAGCTAACAACTGTGTCACTACATGAAAACATGGCTTTCTAGGCTCCACAATGTTAGAGTATAAGACATGAACCTGCCTCTTAGAAACCTTCCCTAATTCTCTCCTATCACATTACCATCCCACTATTCAGACATAGCTACTAGTTGACACAGACTCTTAATTTCATCTGAGGGCCCTATCTGTTCTGGTTCATATACCCATCAGTTCCCACAGTTCCAGTGCCACCTTCAATAGAGCATTCCAATATATGTTGAAAACGATAGAGTTTGAGTTACTCCCTTTCTCAGAAGTACCCCCGAATTCAGTAGTCTGCCTAGCACTCTATACCTACTGAATAAAATCTTCAAGGTCAGAATGCAGTACCCTACGGTACTGGCAATCTTCACAAAATGCTGTGTGTCCAACAATATGGTGGTATTGAATCATCCATCCCTCACATAAGGAAGACGTAAAAAAAAGAGAAGCCGTCAAGCCTGGGGAGATAACTCAGTGTAGTGGTTTTAATGATGCAGTCTCTCAAAGGTTCGGGTGTTTGAATATGTGGTATGTGGTTGGTGATGTTGTTTGGGAGGAATGCCTTCGTTGGAAGCATGTCGTCACTGGCAGAGCTTTGAGGTTTTAAAATCTTGGGCCATTCCCAGTGCAAACTCAGTTTTGTGACTGTAGTTCTAGATGTAAGCCCTCAGATTCCTATTCCTGCCACATGCCTTCACTCTGTCACCAGAGTCACCTTCCTGAATTATAAACCCAAATAAACTCTTCTCTAAGTTGCCTTCAGCATGGTGGGGTTTTTTATGAATGCCATAGAAAATGAACTAATACACTTAGGAAAGTGTAAGCTGTGCAAGCACGAAGATGCAGCTTCAATCCCCAAGACTCATGGAAGAAAGCTTAAAGGCATGGATGTATACTTGTAATCCCACTGCTAGAGAGGCAGAGAAAGGAGGATGCCTGGGGCTCCCTGGCCAGCCAACCTATCCAAACTGAAGAGTTCATGGTCAGTCAGAGGGCCTGTTTCATAAAGCAAGGTTATGGTGCCAAGGAATGATAATCAAAGTTAACCTATGGCCTCTATATACATGTGTGCATACCTACACATGTATCTTGAACACATATATGCAAACATACACATACAAACATGCTTCCCCATTGTTCTTTTGTTCTCTGCATCATTGTTAGGCACAAAGAGGAGAGAGTAAACAAACACCATGATAAATTTCTTATTAATTAAAGCAAAAGGTATAAGAAAAAAGGAGAGAGAGAGAGCAAGCACTCTAGTTGTAGCTGTAATGCATGAGCTCCTTTTGATCAAAGTGTAATTTTGGAGGAAATAAGTTTATGGTTTCCAGTTCCACGCTCTTGGGGCTTATTTCAGGAAAACCACAGGGGAAGTAAAGATACAAATATGTCTTTATCTGAGCAGCTCTATTCCTGAGAATAGTGGCGCCTACTTAAGTAACATGACCCCAAGTACAGGAATTAGGGTGATTAAAGATTTAAAAGCTTAGAGCCATGAGCATGGTTGTACTATGAAGTCTCAAGCCTCAGGACAGCAGAAAAATCCAGCAAATATAAATAAGAAGGATCTGTCTGAGCTGGAGGGGAAAAAAAGTTACTTCTAGAGTAGGTCTACAAGCCCTATAAGGAATACATTAAAGTCTTCCAAGAAAACCTGCTCCCTGAGGACTACTTCTCATGGTACCAGAAGGTGCCATACTAGCTTCCAGAAAAGAGAAGCAACCACAGTCCAACCCAGCTATAACACCTGTGAACCACAACAGCAAACAACACGGCATAAGAAACCTAAAGGTGGGATGGCCTCATACATACCTTGGCATTAACCAACAGCTCTCTAGTTGGGTTGATCAACCAGAGGAATATCATGCATGGTACTGGAAATCTAGTCAACTGCCTAATGCTAGTTGAAGTCATGGATCTTAGAGTAGAACCTACAACTATCACTTCAATAAATCAGCATAATCCCTAGCCAAATTCTAAGTACTTGTCCTTATACCCACATATAAATATAGTCTCTAATCAAGGATATAATCAAGGAGACTTCTCTTTGCCACAGATGGATGCCATTATAGAAAACCACAACCAAACTTCAGAGTTGTGGGGCCCAGTACTAACTGATAAGTCTTTTCTGGACAAAATGACATGTTACACAGACTATTTCAAAATTCTTCTTGTTACATTTTTCACATTATGCGCTTCACATACTGAGACCACTTATGTAGTACATCTGTCACCTAGTAGCTGATGAGATGTGTTGTGATGAAAGTAAAGTAGGAGTTTTCATCATTTCCCTGTCTCTAGTCACTGTGCTTGAGAGTCAAATGGCCAGCCATAGTTTGTTGTCTTTGCTTATGGAAGACACTGCTGCCAGTGAGGAATGGCAAGAATGGTGATATCAAAGGAAGCCACAGCGATTCTGTGCAGCCACACCTAACTTCCCAGTTGTGTCTGAGGATTTCAGAGTTGTTTCAGTAAAAGAATTATTCCTCCTAGTTGTCCTAACCACACATGCATGAACTTTCTGTCATCCCTGTAGAGCAGGGTCAGACTCACTCAGATCTGTGTCATCAGATCTACGACATAACAGTCAATTAGTGAATGCTTACTGAATGGAGAGGAAGAAAGGCAGGAAGCAAGTAGGAAGGAAGAAAGGGAGGGCTGCAGAGGAAGAGGTAAGGAAGGAGAAAAAGAAGGTGGCTAATTGGTAGGAACTGCGTTAGCAGTTTAGAACTAAAACCGATATAATTTCCAAATTTAAAATAGTAATAGTAACAAAATACATTTTCATGACACTAGAGTTTATTTCTTCCACCTGCTGCCTGACAGTTGGTTTGTATCCAGTTTGGAGCTAATACAAATAAAGAGATGGGTAGATAGGTGATTGACACACACATATCATAGAGCTCCATCTATGTTTCTCTGCACACACACATGCATTAAATGAAGCTCACACAGAGTTCCCCACTAACAGTTTTGTGCTCTCCATCGTGCTTGTAGACTCTCTTGTAACTTCCAGAGGGAGGAGGTTTGACTGTATTAGATTTGGAAAGCCATGGGCATAACTGTAGCACTAGGCAAGAAATCTTGCTCAATAATGTCAGAAGCATATGTAAGTAAGCACAGAAGGAAAGGCATAGAGACTTTCTGAAGGGCTCACTAGATAACCTTGAAAACATGCTTTTAAAACACAGAATTATAATCTTATGAAAGAAGAGGGAGATAGAAATACCTGGAGGGGACAGGAGTTTCACAAGGAGAGCAACAGAACCAAAAAAATCTGGACACAGGGGTGTTTTCTGAGATTGATACTCCAATCAAGGACCATTCATGGAGATAACTTAGAACCCTTGCATAGATGAAGCCCATGGCAGCTCAGTGTCCAAGTTGGTTCCCTAGTAATGGGAACAGGGACTGTCTCTTACATGAACTGATTGGCCTGCTCTTTGATCACCTCCCCCTCAAGGGGATGCAGCCTTACTAAGCCACAGAGGAAGACAATGCAACCACTCCAGATGAGACCTGATAGACTGGGGTCAGATGGAATGGGAGGAGGACCTCCCTATCAGTGGACTAGGGGAGGGACATGGGAGGAGAAGAGGGAGAGAAGGATTGGGAGGGGAAGAGGAAGCAAGCTACAGGTGGGATACAAAGGGAATAAACTAATTAATAAAAATAAAAATAAAATATATATTAAAAAAAAAACACAGAATTGTTTATTCATCCCAGCAAAGGTTCTTATTCTACTTCGGAAAGTTTTCTCTCAGACTTCAAAAACCACAGATCAGATTTATATGATCAGATGGAAATGCATTCTGAAGTCATACTAGAGAAATCCCAAGGAAAACAAACAAAAAAAGCCCTCTAACACCCAAGGACAGCCATCAAAACAGAAAATCTGCAAAGGCAGCCAAGTCACCTAGAATGCACCTGTTTGTTTGCTCTTCCAGGACAAAGTAGAAATAACCTGAACAATCTCCACCCTGCCACATTATAATTTAGAAAAGAGAGGGAAAACATTAGTTAATTTGGTTTACAATATACAGGAAGTCACCTGCACAATACAATTGGGCTTATGGGCGATGCTGTTTTTCTTGGATGGGTTTTGATTTCCTCATGAACCACAACTTTGGGACCAATCACAGAATCTACCATGGAAAGTGACAGCTAACTGAAATGCACATATCAAGAATTTTTCTCCACAAAAATACAGACATTTTCCACAATTTGAATTAAAAGCCTTAATGAAGAAAATAAGAGATTCCAAGAGTCTGCAAATAGGTCCTTCTTACTACATTTACAATGGGAGGCAATTTTATTATTACAATTATATAACAGCGGCATATGACAAAAAAACACACAAAGTGTGAAATGTTTTCAGAGGCATTAAGAGGCTTTCTTGGGCAAGTTATGTTACCATAAAATATTAACGTGTGCTCATTTGTCATGTGTTAATTAGCAGAATAAGCTGTAGGAAGTCCGGATTACCATGCAAATGTTAATTAGGTCATAATTTATGTCAAGCATTTCTAAGTTTCAGAGAACAGCATCTCATTTAGCAGCAGATGAACTTTAGAGATATTTGCATAAGCGACTACTCCTTTTCTACTTTAATATGACAGTAGCTTCATTTTAACAAATACAAAGATATTCAAATAACAGCAAATTCTGGGCTGATTTGCTTAGTCAGAGGCTACGCCTGGGAGATGCAAAGTGGTAATAGTTCTTCCATCATCAGTGAAGCTGAAATAATACTTCAGAAGATACTGTTCCTGTAAGAACTAGTAGACTGGAGATTGCTCAGTGGGTACAGGAACTTGTAACACAAATAAGAGGATCTAAGTTCAAAGCCTCAGAACTCATGCAAAAGCAAGGCATGGTCCTATGTTCCTCTAACCCCATCATGGGGCTGGACACAGACAGACGGAGTTTAGGAGCTTGATGGTCAGCGAGCCTATCTGAAAATGATGAATTTTGGGTCCGGTGAAATACCCTTTCTCAAAAAGTAAGTTGGATGGGAGCTGGAAAGTTGGCTAAGCCCTATCTTCTGACCTCTACCTGCACCAGGCACACACACGGTGCATAGACATGCTTGTAGACAAAACACACACATAAAATTATTAAGTAAACCTTTTAAAACGTCTTCCCCCTTATTGAAAATAGATTGTTTTCTCATACAATATATCCTGATTATAGTTTCCCCTCCTCTACTCCCCCCAGGTCCTCCCTACCTCCCCTCCTACATGTATCAATTCCCTTTCTGTCTCTCATTATAAAAGAACAGGCTCTTAAGACATAACAAAACATAGCAAGATTTTTTTTTAAGTCACATTGAAGATAGGTAAGACAAGTCAATAAGACGAAAAGAGTGTTAAGAGAAGGCACAAGAATCAGAGACCCACTTGTTCACACATGAGTCACATAAAGACACTAAACTAAAAGATACAATACATACACAGAGGGCCTGATATAGACCTGTACAGGCCCTGTGCTTACTGCTTCAGTCTCTGTGAGTTCATAGAGTTTCGCTCAGTTGACTTATAAGACTTTGCTCTACTGGTGTCCTCCCTCAATTCTGGCTCTTATGCTCTTTCACCTCCTCTTCTATAGGATTCCTTGAGCCCTAAGGGGAGGGATTTGATGGCATTTCCCATTGTGTTCAAAGGAATCTTCTGTCTCTGTCTCTGTTTCTCTCTGTCTCTCCCCAGCCTTCTCTCCCTCTTTGAATAATGTCAAGGTGTGGGTCTCTGTATCTGTTCCCATCTGCTTTTATTATAAAAGAAACCCAAAATTAAAAAAAAAATCCATGGATTGTTTTTATTGCAAATTCATTTCATGTAACCATAAAGAGACATCCCCATCTTTGATGAAGAACAGGTAGCATAGTCAGAGAACTCAAGAATCACACTGAGTCTGCCATTCATTTTCCACCTCTGCCCTGAAGGTCCTTCCTAGAGGAGACATGATTTCACTCTCAAAAAAAAGAGGCCTCTCCTGGATGCTCTAAATATACCTTCATTGCCAGCTAGCTCTGTTCTTTACTTACGTATCTGCTCTACTTCGGAATCTACGGTCTCATGATGCTGTGTCTAATCCTGAGTGCTTATATTCTGTGTAAAATGCATATGTTACTCAGGCTTACATGCCCCTTTTCAAGCTTCCACTATACCCAGCTTCCAGGAGGCTATAAACAAAGAGGCCCCTTTCTGATTCCCACACCCTTTCTAACACTATAGCGCTAAACATGATTCCTGCTCAGCCCTCAGGTTCCAACACTGGGATTCCCAATCCAACCCAGCCAATGTAGTCCATTTTCTCAGAACTTCTTCACCCTCTCCCTGAGGCATGCCAAACGCATGAAAGGTGAAATTCTTGCTATAAGGAGAAATCAATCACCATATTTCTTTTTAAAAATTTTACACTCATGTCATTTCCATACATGAAATGCAAAAACCCAGGTTCTGATGTGAGACTCATTTACTATCCTTCTCAAAGCCCACTTTCTGTTATTATTTTCATCTGGTTATAGCACGGATGGAACAGACTCTTACATGGCCTTACATGGTACTTTCTACTACATCCAGCATGGATGAGACGGGCAGACTCCTAGATGACCTGCTGTGATACTTTCCACTGGGAAGTGTTTTACAGGGCTATTGGTGGCTGCTGTCTACTCAGTTTAAGCCAGGTTCACTTTCAGTGAGCAGTTCTGTCCAAAGAAATCTGAGAAAGCAACTTGACATACTCAGTAGGGAGTTGGGGTGAGACATTGAAAAGGAACATGCAGCTGTTACAAAAATAAAACCTATGTCAAGCTCACTGAATGATCAAGGCTTTGGTGGTTTGAGTAAGAATGGTCCCTAGAGGTTCATATATTTAGATGCTTAGTCAGCAGGGAATGGAACTGTTGACAGAATTGGAAGGATTAGAAGAATTAGATGGTGTGGCCTTGTAGGAGGAAGCATGTCACTGGGAGTGAGCTTTGGGATTTTAGAAGCCTATGATAAGCCCAGCCCCTCTCACTTTACTTGTGGACAGGGTATAACTCTCAGTTACTTCTCCAGCACCATGCCTGCCTGCCACCATATTCCCTGCCATGGTGATAATGGACAAAGCCTCTGAGACTGTAAGCAAGCCCCAATTAAATGCTTTCTTGCCTAAGAGTTGTTGTGGTCACGCTATCTCTTCACAGCAATAGAACAGTGACTAAGACAAAGTCCAGTCATCCACCCTTACAAGATGGCTTTGTGATGGTGAGATCTGAAGAATCTACATTTTCATTATGTAGTACTTTGCACTAAAAAGAGCAATCAAAAGCTAGCTAATTGAATTATCCATGAGTCCATTTAAAAGAGAAATATTGCTCAATAAAATTATATTGCCTCTCTCCAGCCCACCTCTTCACTCTTTTATCTTTCCCCTAAGGCATATGTACCTCACATCGATGAGAAAGAGCTCAAAAGGAAACTGAGCCCACATCACAGTGGACACCAGGCTCTCCACATTCATGGAGTTCCAGAGTTATGCCATTCATGAGGAAATAAGCTTCCTTTTAATCTCAGTGCAGCAATTCCTGGCAAAACATCCATATATCAATTGCTGATCTAGAATATCCCTGTGTCCTATGTGTTTCTTTGTCTGAAATTACACCATTCTAGCTTTATTTTTTTCAAGATCAAATGCCATAGCCTTAAACACTATTTATAAATACTAAAATAAAATTGTGTATCCTGGAGTCACAAAACGAAGTACCACTTGTCAGTGAACACTCAGGGTCTGCCTTGTGTAATTTCTCCATTGGAACCAATTTGTATAAAAACTATAGTGGTGAAGGTTTGGTGGGCAAGGCTGATGTACATGTGTTATACTAGAGTTGAATACAGACACTGCCAGGAGAGAGACAGGCACTGGCCACTTAGGGAGGCCCTATCTCCAAAGAAAGAAAAGGATTCTAAAAGAGAATACATACATACATACATATTTTCATTCATACATACGTACATACACATGTTCTGTCGAAACATAGAATTCTGAGGGAGTTTAAGGATAATATCAAGACATCACAGACAAACATCTCTTCCTTTCGAGGTTGGCTCCTAGAAGAATCAGGAGTTGATTGTCACTTGTATTCCATGAGAGAAATGTGAGCAGCAGATTAGCTATAGCTGAACCCCATTCAAAAAATTGTGTGTGTGTGGGGGGGGGGGGGTGGTATATGTCTGTGTCAAAGCAAGGTCTGGGTGAGTGTTCCATCGTTAAACAGTATGACCTAGTTTGCTTTTGCTTGCTTTGATAAATGTCATGACCCAGATGACCCTGCCTTGTGTCAGATTAACAAACCTAACCGGCACACCATACAACCCTAATGACAGGAAGGATTCACTTGCACCTAGGAATTTCAGCTCAGGCATCTTTCTAACTGCAAGCGATTACACTCTCTTGTGGTACTTGAATTCAGAATGCCTAACAGTCTCTAAATCAAACTAGTACACTTCACAGAAGTCCTTATTTCATTGAACCTTTAATTCATTTAGTTAGGCTAGGTGGTTGGCTAAATTGAAGACTAGATAAAGATTACCCATGGGGCTTTTTGCCTGAGTTTCGCTTTTTTAAATCCTATATCATGCACACAAGTATTCCATCATCCAAACACTGCTGAATGCTCACGTCCCACATTTATAGTATAACTGCATACTATTTGCATGTAGTCTGCAAACACACTCCTATGTATTTAATGTCATCTCTTGATTGCATATAACATTAAATGTCATGTAGATAGTACATAAATAGTATACTGTATTGCTAAGAGAATAAGAACAAGAAAAGTCTACATGTGTTCAGTAAACATGCAACTTTTTTTTTTCACAAAACAGTTCAGTCCTAAATTGGCTCCACAGGTGAGGAAATTGTAAATAGTGTCCCAACTATAATGAGTGTCCTATGCTGTCACAGATGCCAGGGCTCTTTCGTTGCACCACTCCTGCAGTCTCCCTTTTTGCTCGCAAAACTCATCAGTGCTTTGTTCTACATTAGTAGAAATGTGTTCTCTACCTTCCTTGACAAGGAATTAAGGCCAGCCTGGCTGAGTCCAAATCCTACCTCTGCCATTTAATAACTCTGTGACTTTGAAGATGATATTTGTCCTTTCTGCTCCAACAGTGGAAATCTAGAGTACAGAGAAAAGATAGTAACTGTACATGTGGCAATACTTTATGAACTGTGAAGTCTTCAGACAAATAAACATTACTATTATGTTTCAGTAAGATGGTATTTTAGATTTTATTATATCCCAAGAACTCTGTGAGTTATGTTATGCAAAACATAAATCATTTTGGTTGATGTTCATAACAATATAAGATACATATTGTAATACCCATTTTACAGATGAGAAAACAAGACTCAGGGTTGCTAAATAATTTTCAGGAGGTCCCAAGATGAGTATGTAATAGAGCTGTGGAGTGTGATTTTACTAACCAAAGTTTTGCACCTTTATCATAATTTACACAGATGTGGTTATCAGTGCTATCACTAATACGTGTTATAATGAATGGTTTTATGGAGGCTAAAACCACTGTATCAGTTACTTTTCTGTTGCTCTGATAAAACACCATGACCAAGGCAATGTAGAGAGTGTATTTGGGCTTAAAGCTGCAGAGAGTTACAGTCCACAAAAGTGAAACAAAGGGATGGCAGCAAGAGCAGGAGAGTGAGGGCTCACATCTTGAACTAAAGAGCACGAAATATAGAGCGGACTCCAAAACAGAATGAGTCTTTAAACTCTCAAGGCCCTCCTCCAGTGATATGCATCTGCCAACAAGGCCACACCTCCCAAGCCTCTTTAAACAGTATCACCAATTGGTGACCAAGTATTTAACTGTCTGGGACCAAGTGATTAAATGGGAGACATTGCTCTTTTAAACCACCACAATCCAAGAAACTGGCATATACTTAATGGCTTAAAACATAAACATTATTTTATAGTTCTGGAGATTAGATGTAGAAACTGTAACTTAGTAGACAAAAATCAAAGTGTCATCAGGGTTACATTCCTTCTGAAGGGTCCAGGTAAGGATCTACTTCTTGCTCTCTTTGCCTTCTCCTTCAACTTCTGGTCTACCTAGCCCATCCACTTACATCAGCATTCTTTATTTACTCAAATGAGCAAAGTCCCTTTTGCCATGTAAAACACGGCATTCACAGAATCTGCTCTGGGGATGGAGAAGGAACATCTTTGGCTAGACCCCATGTTTGGCATACCCCTCCTGGAAAAAAAATCAAGTTATAAAACTTTACCTAAAGAATCATTCCTAATGTGAAAATACATTTCTTTCATCCTCTCATATTTTATAAGCACAGATCTATGTTTATAAATAAATGAAACTGCAAACCTGATATTTTTCTCCCCAGCTTGCTGAATTAAGCTCTCAGTCACAGGACGGTAAGGAAGATGGCCGGTGTCACCTCTTTCCAGCACTGATACAGGAAGCCGGCTTTGATGGCTATGGCAGCTATGTTTTAAGTTACAGGAATCAGACTATAAAACAGATAGTGAACCACAGATAGCCTTTGAGCTCTCACATGATAGTCTGCATACAAAATGCAGATTTCTATCCTGGGTTTCCTTTGCAGGGTGTAAAACATACATTGACACTGAGACACTTCTACACACACACCAAAGGCAGCTCTCACGGAAGAGAACTGCTGGTTGTTTGTCAGTGGTAACAGGATTCTAAGACAAGTATTAGAGGGGAGACAGTGGGTTCACTGCTGCTCAGTTATAATTACCAGGCTTGGACCTATTTACCAGTAAGCATCTTATTGTAAACTATAGCCAATGAGAATCTCCTTGGCTGTGATGAAATCAGCTTACCACAGGCAAGGAGTGGATCGGACTACAAACAAGGGCTCATGCACTCCTGAAAATGCCGTTTAATGCCTTCACACCACAGTACCTTCAATAATTCCTGCAAAATTCCAGCTGGCACTTCCTGGAGCACGTGTGGCTTTTTATCCTGGAACTCAAATCAGGTCACCCTGTCTGAGGTCAGATGACTGAAAATATCTACCGTTTAGTGCTGTCTAGGAAGAACACTTAGCCAGTGACTCTTGGGAATTGCTATGCCAATTCCCCAGCACTTTCATTCTGCATTGGGAATTTAAGAAAGTTGTATTTTACCCTAGTTTTCCATTTCCCATAGGATCAGGCTAGATGTTCACTGTGGTTAATGCCTTCCTTGCCAGCTTCGTTGTTTCAAGCTAATATATCCTCCTGTGTTTCCTAAATAGATCGAGATAAATTTTACCTTGGGATCTACACATGGCATCAAAATATTTGGAATTAGAGAGACCAATAAAAGTGAACTATCAATTTTCAAACCAAGACTGTATAAAGAAAAACAGCCCCACATTGTCTGAAACTGAGAGGTTTATTTTTTTTGCTTTTGTTTGTTTGTTTGTTTTCTTTCTGGTTTGATTTTAGTTTTGTTTTTGTTTGTTTGGGGATATAGGGCTTTCTGTGCTACTGTGTGACAAAGTCCTAGGAAAATCAGAATGAACTTCAGCTGAAAACCAAAGCGGTCTTTAAAAAGGGTATTTTAAAAAATGTTAAATTTGCACCTTCCACAAGTGCATGCACGCATGTAAACTTAGAGGAGTTTCTCTCCACTTCCACCATGTGTATCCCTGGTATTGACAGTACTGAACTCAGGTTTATCAGGCTTGGCAGAAAATACCTTTACTGCTAAGCCAACTCACTAGCCTCAGGAACGGCATCTTCAGGATTGACTTTTAAAGGGGGTTCAGTGTGTACAATACTTGCAAGCCTGAGGGCTAGAGATCAGATCTCCAGAACTCACTTAAAGTTGAGGCAGGCATAGGAGCTATTTGTAGTGTCTGCACTTAGAAGGCAGAGAGAGGGGACTCCCAGAGCAAGGTGGCTAGCTAAGTAGCCAGAATAGATGATCTTCAGGAGGCTCAGGGAGAGACTCTGCCTCAATAAACAGTGTGGAGAATAACCCAGCTAGACACAAGATGTCAACTTTGAGCTTCCACACACATGCACTCCTATACACATGTAAACATGCATGCAAACACATCACATACACATGGCAAGGGCTTGAGGGTAGAATTAACCTTAAAAGCTTGGAATCAACAAACAAAACAACCCCAACAAAATTGCCCTTACTGTTTGGACATATATGTATGCTATGCTCTCAGAATTGCTGGGACTCTTACCTGATTTAACCTGGAATGGGGCATGGCTAGAGAAGGATATAGTGGTTTGTGTAATCTCTCTGACACCTAAGAAATACAGTGGCAATGGTCATTGAAATGATTTTGGAATCCCAAGTGGTGCCAAGTGTCACCATGAGAAGAAAGGAGATGACAGAATAAAGTGCTATGAATACTAACTCAGGTCAAGAAAGAAAGCCAGCAGGTTTGAAGGACAACATGAAAAAAGACTCTCATCTTTGCAGGTAGAAGGGAGATCAGACTGGGAACTGATGGGAGGGAAAAGTGGGAAGATTTAATGTGATAGACAAAAACACAGCTACTTCTCCATGATTAAGAATTAAGCAGAAGTTTTGAGCTGAGAGAAGGCCTTAAAAGATGACTGTACTGGTGTCCTCAAGGTCTACCCCATGGTCTGATAACCAAAGTCAACTTTAAGCATGGCTAGATGAAGACAGTATCAACTATTCTAAAAAGTACAAATTGTTCATCGAAGGCATGTCATAACCAGATGGACATATTCCTGTGAACTAATAGACATTCTTGCTAGTAGGTCTTAAGACATGTGTGTCTTTGGGTAGGGAAAAGGGAACAACATATGGGGAGGAAAAGTTTACTGCTATGGAGGCTCTGACTACATAGAGAATAGTAGAAATTGGACTTTCCGGCCTTTTGCTATTTGAGCCATGAGTAGCTTCCAACTGGCATTTTAAAGCCTGGAAATAAATATTCCCACCCTCCCCTGTAGGAGGGTCATCTCTGATAATGAGCACCACACATTTCTCAGACTCTGTCCACAGAGGTCTTAACCTTGTCTCCAAGGATGACAGGTGGCTTGCCAGTGAACTAACTGTGTCCCCTTCCATCCTTCTCTATCCCTGAGATCATGTTTGTTTGATGGTTTGTTTTCCACCCAATGAGAGTTCTGGATCCCAAATCTCCACCTGAGGGCATGCTTGCAGGATTGCCCAAAACCAAGATCCCATGGGGATAAAAAAATCTCACTAACAAACAAGTTAGAGGGAATCCAGAAAAGTCCAGGTGTCTCTGATGGCTGGTTTGAGACTTTCTAAAATAGGAACTTATTTTCTAGTGGTTTTATTATCTGAGGTGTCCCTGCCTTGCTGGAAGTCTCGCTGATCACTTGGGCGATTCTACATCATTACAAAGTATGAAGGAATGAAATGTTACACAATAAAGAGCAAAGGCAGATGTCACAATCGCCTTGAGAGGAGAGTAACTTCAGCAGCGCGCCCTCCGTAAAATGTAGTTCCATCTTCCATGCCTTCAATTATAAGCGGTTAACTGTGGTCTGAAAACACTGAATGGAAAAATTCTAGAAAAAAAACAACGGATGAGTTTAAAATAACTTTGTTGAAGTGCTTTATTATTGTTATTGGTATCTTAAACCTAACTGACAAAGATATTTTAAAGGGTATCTACACACAGAAGTAACCGTGGATTATATTTACCATACATTCTATGCATACACATACATGCATAGTCATATATGTGTCCAAACTTAGTTTGGTGATATCTACAGTTGCAGGCATTCGCTGGGGGCCTGGAACCTATTGCTTTGGTAAAGCAGAAGATCACTACATGGAACTTAAAAGCGGAAACAATGTTAAGGAAGAGAATAAGAAGAAGGCGACGCAGCCTAAAAGGCAGGGGTTACATTGTTTTCATTGCTCTCAGAAAAAGAACCAGTAGATTTCACTTGTCTGCCTCTTGAATATCCACATTTCTCAGGCATGCAGAGTGAGGTCCTGAATAAAATCCGTTAAAATTTAAATAGCCCCAAGATTCTAGGCTGGAGCGCGCTGTGCTGTCGCCGTTCCCCAAGTGTTTTCAGGCCCAGACGTCCCTCCGCTTAATGCGGTACACAGGGGAGGGCCATGAACCGTTTTTGGAGACGCCAGACTTGCTGACCACCAAATCCCTCCAGGCTCCCAATACCGACAGCTCCCAGGACCCACGGTGGGGCTGTGGCGATCCTGAGGGACAGTCAAAATACATGGCCAAAAAAATTGCCAAGAAGGTAGTTACAGGCAGGAACTGGCATCAAGACGCTGAAGAGGAGGGAACATTCTCACTGGCCAATGAGGACGTCCTTAGGAATAGAACCATAAAGAGAGCCAAACGGAGACATGCCCGACTCCAGAGCAATGATAGAGGGACTTCCAAAGGGATTAAAAGTTTGCCCGTGCCTTCAGGAAGAGAAGAAATTGGCGGTGGCCCTGAAAAGAAGCCTCTGGAAGGACTGACAACCAGAAAGAACACAGCCCAAGCCGCCGCAGAGCTCAAGGCAGCCTTCAGTTCCTTGCAAATGAGCCCACGTCTATGGACCCTGAACAGATCTCAGATCCCCAGCCTAATGGCCACAGTCAGCCTCCTGTCTCCCCCAGCCTTGCTTTCAGTCAAGCCTGCGCTGGGAGCATCTACCACAGGCAGTTGACTGGCCTGAACTGCTCCGTCCGGGACTGGATAGTGAAACATGTGAATGCAAATCCGTTCTGCGATCTGACGCCTGTGTTTAAACAATACGAGAAGTACTTGGCTGCCATGGAAAAGCAGCTCCACAGCAGCTGCGGCTGTCTCTCCGAAAATGAGCCCAACTGGGACCCTGCTGGGATACAGCCTCCTTTCCTAGCTGTCGCCACTGACCAGCAACCAGAGCCGGTCCCCCCTGAAAAGGCGGAGCTCACGTCTGAAAAGAGAGCAGACCCACCACAAAGAGCCCCCAGTGCCTCAAGCAACTCGGGCAAGACCATTGAAAGCCAAGTGTGGGCTTCCTTAAGCTCTGGCCCCGTGGATGGCGTCTCATCATCTTCCAGAAGATCCAGCTTGAGCGGGAAAGGCACCGCCCAGAGGAAACCCTTGTCTGCCAGGGCTCTGGAGAGTCCAGCGCAAGGCAGCAGCGAGGAAAGCGAAAGCAGAAGGAATGAGTCCTCCAAGGCGGCCCCTGTTGAAGAGGAGGAGTGCCCTTTCTACTCCAAAAGGTGTAAACTATTTTACAAGAAAGACAACGAATTTAAAGAAAGAGGTGCAGGCACAGTGTCTTTAAAAGCCGCGGCCAATCAGAAGACTCGGCTTTTGGTGCAAGATCCCAGGTTGTGTTGCCCAACATGCCCTGTAGCAGAATGGGGAAAAACAATGTCCTCATCGTCTGTGTACCCAGCCCGCCGCTGGAGAAGAAGAACGCGGCCGTCGTCGAGGCCACCATGCTAATTCGGGTAAAGTCAAGTAAGGATGCCGATGAACTGCACAGAATTTTACTGCAGAAAATGGATGCCTGAGAACACAAAATCCACCGGGGGAGCTTGCCAGCTTCCTGCTTCCTTGCTCTTGTCTCCCGCCCCCAAAAGATAGTTCTTCATCTCCTTGCTTATGATACCCTAAGAACTTCCGGATAAGAAAATTTTTGTGAGCACAGGTAAGGCCGACAGAAACTTCAGTTGAGTGTGGAGAAAGCGCTCTCCCTTTTTAAGAGCCGCCTAACACGCAAAATACGTTTGAATAAAAAGGGTTTTTTAAATGTCTTTTAATGTTTACTTTTGAGTAAATTAACTATTCAGAGGTTTCTGAAAGAAATTAAGTACCCCTTCTATTCGGGAGGTGACGTTTTAAACAATTTATTGTAGGATTCTCCCTGACACAGGTCACCTAGATTTCCTACTATTAGGGCCACAGTATGTCTCTCTTCACTTTCATTCTATCTGCAGTGGCTGTCTCTGCTAGTGTTAAAAATCTGAAAGGCTATTGCCTAGACCAGGAATGGCTACTGTAGGGTAATAGATAACACATAACAGCCCCTCCAGGACAGTGGCCCTCAACCTTCCTAACGCTGCAATCCTTTAATGCAGTTCCTAACTTCCTAACGTTGTGGTGACCCCCCAGCCATAAAATTATTTTCATGACTACTTCCTAACTGTAATTTTGCTACTGTTATGAATTGTAATGTAAATCTGTTTTCAATAGTCTTAGGAAACCTCTGTGAAAGGGTTGTTTGACCCCCCCCCCAAAGGGGTTTCAACCCTCAGGTTGAGAAACACTGTTCTAGAGACACTCTTATTCCAGGGTATGCATGCACTCTGGCCCCCTTTTACCTATTTGTATCACCAAGGAGAAAATAAATTGTGGGTGATGCTAGTGATGTAAGTGTCTTCTGTCCAAATCAAGGCAAATGGTTTCTGTTCATGCAACAAGAAGTATTCCCAATGGAGAGTGTCATTCTTTGTAAGTCCAATTTTCATTCAAACCAACTGTAAAATATTATTATCCCACTGGAAGTGGAATCAAATCTTTGAGAGTCGTGTATTATATCTGCATGAGTCATAACTTACTCTTTTCAAAATTAGCGATTAACACTAAACCAAGATCAAAACCAAATGAAGCAGATAGGAAAAATTGTATGGCTCAACACTGTGACAGGCACGCAGTGGGAGTGACAGAGGAATAAGTGACCAAGGAGGGTAAGATGAATGGAGATGACCAAACAAGGTGTACATCCGGGAGGCAAAGCTGACTAGAATGCAGCTTTCAAATACTCCCTGTGAGAGGGCTTCAGTTGAGAACCGTGGAAGACCTCCCAATCAAAACCCCCTGTCTTGGTTGTCACGTGCCTCTTCTTAAGGATGTCCTTCTTCAGTCATCACAGAGCTCCCACGTGCTGCAGGAGGGTGGAGAAGCTTCACAAGGACATTGCTGTGGAACACTGTCTTCTGGACATCGCACAGACAATGTGCTCATGAATTCACCTAACCAGATTGGGTCTATTAGCATTTCCTTATGCATGCATAAGGACACAGGCCTCACAGTAGCCACAGGAACCTGCTGATGTTCGGGTGAAAGCTGGAGTCATTAAAGATTTTAGCAGAAGTGATCTATTGAGACTTACTTCATTTCTTGCAATTCCATAAATATATATAGATTTTGTCACCTTTATATCCCAGTACTCTCTTATCCCTCTTCATCTCCTGCTGAAACCTTTCTTCTTTCCCCTTGTACTTTGATGTCTGTGTTTGGGGCGGAGGGAAAGTGAGTATATGTCACTGAGTTTCATTATGGTTACTTGAATGAGCATGAGTGGCAGTACTTATTTGTTAGACTGTGGGCAAGTTATCAATGACTATAGACTGAAGAAAGTGATAACTTCTCCCCTCCCCCACACCCATTAACTGCTTATTGTCCCTAAATGAGGACATGCATGAGGAAATGCTAATGGACCCAATCTGGTTAGGTGAATTCATGAGCACATTGTCTGTGCAATGTCCAGAAGACAGTGTTCCACAGCAATTATCCCCATCTTCTGGCTATTGTCTCCTTTCTGCCCCCTCTTTCATGATATTTCATGAGCCTTAAAGCAAACAGGCAAGAAAGACGTCTTATCTGGGGATGATCACCCTGTGGTCACTTAACCACCACATTCCAACCATGTGTGAGCCTTTGTCCTCTACAAAGTGAACCTTTTTTGACCAATGCTGAAAGCAGTGCTAGAGGAGACAAAAAGGATCGACTAGATAGGAGAGGGACTCCTGAGATCCTACCTTCCCTGCTGAACTATTGGGTATGGGATAGACTCTGGGGAAGGGGAGTCGTCTTGAGTTGTATACCTACTAGTGAGCCCACCAAGCTTCAAAAGATAGTTGTAGCTTTCATGTCACACTGTATTACCCTTATTAAACTCAGTGCATTATGAAACAAAACCAGCAGAAATGAAGGTATGGAAAACAAACTTACAGAGAGGACTGAGGATCGACACAAGTGAGAGAGAGATTTAAAAGGGTAGAATTGAGAATAAGTCACATGTGTTAAATACTTGTATTAAATTTCCAAAGAGCAAATTAAGAAGGCAGTTTGACACTGTGTCCATTTCACAAAGTATTACCAGTAGGTTCTCCTCTGGGGCCTATGACCTCCCTAGCCACCAGCTAGACCCATTTTTTTTTTAATTGAAAATTCTCTAGCAAATTTATCTGACAAGCTGAATGATCTCCAGATTTAGAAATAAAGGAAAGAGGCCATGGTGAGATTTTTGATGGGAAAGAGCTATTAGTAATTGCTCCAGTGTGGTGAAATTTAGAAGCAGGAGCATTTGAATGGGGGTATTCCACTTCAAAGCCACACTGTCATAATATTGAGAGTTAAGTAGTTATGAGTAACAGTCTCCCAGACTTAGCGCTGCCAGACACCTCTGTAATTTATGGAGAAAAGACTTCTTTAAATCACAACAAAGACCAGGGTTTTGGAGGCTGTCCTTTGTCAGCTCCAATTGTTCCAGATTGATAGAAAGATATGGAACGCAAGGGACATTATTCACATTGTCAAAACAATCAGTCAATGTTTAAATTTGATTTAGGAGAAAATAAATTACACATTTTTCATCAACAAGGCCTCTGATAGAGTTTTGTTCAATGATAGTGCCATTCAAAAGACAAAGAAAGAAAGAAATTATACTCCGTGCCTACATGTATCTATCTTGACAAAATATTTTCATCCATCTTTTCAAAGCCTGTGAGCCAGAGAAAAATATGATGATAATTTATAAACGATGTGTGATGTTGTGACATACACTGTGTCAAATATTAGAGGTTAGGAGTGCAGAAGTGACATATCTAATTTAGGCATTCAGCCTGGCACTAATGCCGGTTTAAACCAGGTAAATTCTGCCACAGAAGCTTACTCATGGCATGCCAGTAGCTCCCTCTTCTGTGGCTAGTGCAATCCACAAAACCTCCAGAACTGGTCACATGGTCCTTTGATTTAAACCCTACTGTTCTTACAGGTTGTTCAAATAGTTTAGTAAATATCTGTACCAGATCTGAATCTTAAGAAAGGTGTAGAAAAATTATCCCGTAGTTTTCACTCCAAAATAATTCTAATGGATTTTCAATAAAGAAGGGGAAGAGAGAGAGAAAGGAGTGGAAATCTAAATAGGCATAATATAACCATTTATTCAATTGTAAATGTGCCATATATTATTTCAAGCTTAACAGAGAGATTAACCTAGACAGTCCTCCAAATGACCCTATGAGAAAAATAATGCTGAGAGAATAAACATTTGTATAAAGCCTCCACAACAGAAAACCTTTAGGCCAAGGTTCAAAACCAGGCAGGGTTACACAGAGCTCACTCCACATCTTTCTCTGTTGCCTATTGAGAATTTAAAGCTCTTTTAGTAATTGTTATATGGCTGTAGGGAAAGGTATGGTGGCTACTGAACAAAATGATGGATGACCTTTGCTAGTTAATGAATTTTCATTGAACCAGGGCCACATCCACTTACAGGCACACTGTCCGTAGCTGCTTCCAGGCTACAAGGCCACACTGAATAGAAGCAACAGAGTATAAGTACTGTAAAGAAACAATTATTATTTCTAACTTCGTTTGAGTATGTGTGTTACATACATGTGTGTGCACAAAAAATGTGCTGGGGTGTGCATCCATGCATATACATGAAAAGGCCAGAGGTTGACCAGGTCTCTCTTTTTATTATTACCATCTTAGTGCTTGAGATGGGGTCTCTCACTGAGCCTAGAGCTTATTCTTTTTAAAAATTTTTATTATTATCATTTATTACAATTTGCTCAGTTTGAATCTCCGTTGTGGCCCCCTCTCTCATCTCTTGCCAATTCCACTTTCCCTCCTTCTTCTCCCCCTATGCCCCTCCCCTTGTCCACTGGTGAGGTCTTCCTCCCCTTCTCTTTGACCCTAGCCAATCAGCTCTCATCAGGATTGGTTGCATTGTCTTCCAGTGTGGCCTGGCAATAGAGCTTGTTCTTACAGCTGTCTAACTGGTCAGCAACCTCTGGGAATCCACGTATCTTTGTTTTCCCAGTGTTTCCCAGATTTTATGTGCATGCTGGGATCCAAACCCATGTCTTCATGCTTACATAGTAAGCATGTAAGCCAATGAATCATCGGTCAAGCTCCTAAATAATTATGAACCGGCCTTTTACAGAAGTCTAAAAGCTGAAAGGCTCTTCCTTGCAGCGAGTTCGGAAAGAGGCAGGGCTTGAATCTAGGTCAGTTCTTTAACCAGGTACTCACCCAGAGGATGCTGCTGCTGATGGCACAGATGGCCGGCCACCAGAAGAGAGCTAGTGCTTTCTGTGGACCATTCTGGAAAGCCTTTATTGATGTAAACACCATAGTCTTCTAAAGCTCAGTGAGGTACTATTGTACGGCCTGACAGAGCCTGAAGGGACCCAGTCCAAGCCCTCTCCATTTCATGCTATGCAGACAGGCCTTTTTCTCTTATTGTCCTGGGAATACTTTACCCAAATATGAAAGTGAAATGCTCCAAAGACCATACTCCATTTTCTCCCTGAGAAGAGTCAGTGAGGAGTCCCTTGGTCTAACCCTTGATTGAGACAACCTCAAAATCTCTAAGACTAGACATTTGAGAATCCTTATTGGCTCTGTCCCCTTCCAGCACCTCTTCCTCACTTCCAATGTATATTTCCTGTAACTGTCTCCTAGACAAAATTCTTACCTCAAGATCTTTTTCTCAAGATAATGAAACTTAGGCATGTCAGGTTCTCTGGCAAAAAACACCAAGATGTGGCAATGTTATAGGGGAAACCCAGAGTCCTCGATTGATGTTGTCAAGATGCCTCGCTCCAAAGTCCACACTCCTTGCCAAACCCTTCCCTTGAGACAGCTTGTGTGTATGTGTATCTGAGTGTGCCTGCTCAGCAGCCTCTGCAAACAGGAAACCAATAGAGCATCAGGACTATCTCTGAGAGCTTATTCGGGGAGAGGAAAAATATTTCGGGCTGGTAGGAACTAAAACAGAGAGAACGCTCTCCCCCTATCCTCATCTGTTCTCACTTAGAAAAGACCGACTTCTCTCTTGGCAGCATCTTGTGTGTCACGACCTGAGAGATGGGCAGAGAGGAGCAACCTTTCCTCCCCTGAGTCATTCATGGGCATTAGCATTCACACCCTCCCATTGCCACCGCTCAGCTACCAGCTCCAGGTGGAACACTCTCCCGAGCTCCACACAATCAGTTACCTTTCCCTGGTCATCAAGACAGGAATAAAATCTCTACTCAGGTTCTGTTACTGACACCCTGAATTCATGTGTGCCTGCGAACACAAATCATGCTTCTATTCCTCATCTGTCTGGGGAAACAGTGAGATCATCATCCTTGTTCCTTTAAGGGATTAAAGTAAAGCATGTGTGTGATTGATACGCCACTGCCATTATTCTTCCTCTACAGCCCATGTCCCACCGTAACGAGAGGCACTCAACTCATTTTGCCTGTCACACATGGATCCTTCCTGGTGGCTGAACAAGAGCTGGTCCCTTAAGGGAAAACATCTTCTATCAACAGGACCCTCTGCTTTGGTCCTGCCCAGGGCACTACAGGCAAAGTAAGGAGTTTATTTCCTACGTATTGAATGAAGAAAACTGAGAGCATCAATGGTCTTCTAAGGAGAAAGTGAAGAAGTAGGGCACAGCTTTGACACACATAAGAGAATATGGAATCATTGCCCCTAGAAGTGCACAGTAAAGAGTCCACCCAGCAATACAAGGCCTCCTTTCAGCCTGCCTTCAAGATCTATGAATCCCATGTGGATACATCTTGCCAACACATTCTTATAATCATAGGTGCTATATTAGTGTAAATTATTTATTAAAAAAGAATAAGAATATGTCTGACTGGCAGAAATTAATCATTTAATTAACAACATTTGTAACTCATAAAGCAGAAAAGAATACAGCGGGTTATTCTGGGTTTGTTATTTCAGTGTATCCATGGTGCCTGCGGTTTTTCTTGACTTCTGTACAATTACATCTGCCTCTGTCTCTTAATGAAAAGATGGCTTCTGTAGTTTAAGCACCATCCCCCAGGGACACCTGGACAAATGCATCCATTCACAGAATCTAAAAGGTCAGAGAACAACTGAACCCCCATTGCAGAACAGCAATGGATTCAGAGCTCTAGAAGCTTCTGAAAACTCTAGATTTGTCACCTGTCACCACTCACCCACCTTGTTCAATATTCCCACTACATCCTCATCCCTCATTTAAATGACATGGGTGAGTGTATGACTTTTCCTTCTCACAAAATGCCTTAACCAACTTTTTCAACTGCTACCTGAGAGAGATGTTTCCATCCGGACAATACATGACACCCCAAGGAGGAAAAATATCCATGACTTCATTCCAGAGAGGAACTTGCCTTTCTTCATTAAATGTAGCTACAGTCACTCCTATAAGTGAAAGAAGATTGTTTACAGTGAGCAGTGCTCAATGAAGAGCTTTATAACTGGTCAAAGTGATGAGACTAATTGACTACTGAATGCTCAGTCCTAAGTGAGACAGCTATATCATGCCTTCCCAGAAGAAGAGGGGCGAAAGGACTATATAGCCCAAAGATGTGGAGTGGTGCTACGAAATGCTATCCTTTGGACGCAGCATGGCTGTAGGACCCATGAACTCACAACAGCAGTAGCTACCAGCCCAAGACCTGATGAGACCAAGCCTATCAACACTACGTCCTTGAAGGGAGAGAAGTTCTTATGGCCCCACCCGACCCTAGAGCTATAGGCAGTCCATGGTTGCTGAAGGAGTGGGAATAATGCTCAACATCAGAAAGGGGTGTTGAAAATCATCTGTTTAAGAGCCTCTTATACCCAAAGATGGCATTGGGTCATTCACAGAAAATAAAAGATGGCCCTGACTGTATGTGCTTAATAAAGATGACATGTGCATACCCCAGGACCTACAAACCTATATGAGAATAAGTGGGAAGACAAAGCTCAACTGCCTGAATATTAGAATAACGGTTTTTATAGATACTACAGAGGTCTAACTGAGGAAACAAAACTTTTATCCAAGTGGAGTACAGTGCTATATAATAGTTCTGAAAACATATGGTGGGAATATACATATTTAACAGTAATTTCTTTGAAAACAGGAATATGCAGTAGAGTCACAATTAGCAAAGTGTTTGTCTAACATTCACAAAGCTGTGGGTTTGATTCCAGCACCAGAAAGAAATCTCTCACCCAACAGGGGATAGAAGCAGATGCTGAGACTCAGAGCCAAACTTTGGGCAGAGTGCAGGGAGTCTTGTGGAGGAAGAGAGGGGTGCGATTAGAGGGACATGGAGTGGACAGTGGACCCACAAGGAGAACAACAAAACTAAAAGATCTGAGCTCAGGAGCCCCTGCAGAGACAGATGCACCAGTGGAGGACCATGCATGGAGAGCACCTAGATCCCCTGCTCAGATGTGGCCAGTTGGCAGCTCAGTCTCCATGTGGATCTCCGAGTGAGGGGATAAGGGCTACCTCTATTATGAACTCAGGTGACTGCTCTCTGATCACTCACCCCTGATGATGCAGCCTTGTCAAGCCATGGAAGAAGAGGATCCAAGCAGTCCTGATGAGACTTAACAAGCTATGGGCAGATGGCAATAGTGGAGAACTCCCCCTTTCTGTAGAAAGGTAGAACTGGGGAAGTTGAGAAAGGGGCCTTCATAGGATATAGAATGAATAAATTGTGAAGAAAATATAAAAATTAAAAAAGAAATCTCAATATGCTATATTTAATCATACTTATAGTAATATTTATAAAACTTAATATCACCAGGTTTAACCTTTGTACATACAAAATCTGGCCACCTGCACTGTCTGGCCCACTCAGGGTCTTTAAGCAGACTACATGAATTTAGGGCTTAGATCTGCCACTTGTGGTGGTGTTTAGAAGACTAAGCTACTTAGCCTCTTTGAACTTTGGTCTATTTGTAAATTCAGTTGGTGTATTTTCTACACAAGGTACTCTGTGGATTAAATGGGATTATCCATGTGCCATCCTTATCATGATGCTTGAGCCCAGTAAGCCTTCAGTCAATACTTATTGTCACCAAAGAAGCAACATACTCAGTATTGATCTTATCAGAAAAACGAGACCCTAATGGACAACTTTAATGATTTATTTCTAGGGTTCTTGTTTATAGTCAGCTGGATGCTTTAAAATTTCTTTTTTCTTTTTTTTTTTTAATGTACCATTGCAAACCAGGGAACTCACTTATAAGACAATATCTCAATAATGAATCTTTAAAAGTTGAAATGCAGTGTTTTCCAGAACTAATGGAGCAATGTTTTAAGGGTCAGGTTATTTAGGGTTTTGTTTTGTTTTGCTTTTTTGGTTAGAGGGTAAATTATTTTACACCAATTCAACGAATCTCTAAAATATAACTTATCATTTCAGGTAACATCACCAAACATTATCCGGACCCATATAAAATATTCCACATAGTACAGAAACGAAATGAAGACATAAGTTTGCTTCAAATCCTGGAAGCCAATGGCAAGTTAATTATATTATATTCAACACCTTAATTGAAAATGTAGTATCCTCAATGGGAGTATGGCTTACATAAGCCATGAGGATAAGAGAAAATGAATTCCAGTTGATCTAAGGGGAGTGTAAACCTATTAGGACGCGGATGTTGCCAGCAGGAAAAAAAAATGTAATTAAAGTATGCCACTAGGCAAACTCTCAAAACTCAGTGATTATGACAGGATCCTGAAGTTGCTACTTCACATCACTAACAGTTCTTGGTGGCTTCTGATGCCAGCCTTGTTTGGACATGCGAGGTGTACTCTCTAGGAGAGAGATTCCCTTCGTTAATGTTAGCACTTGATTTTTAAAACGAAGTAAAGCTTGGAAAATAACAAAATAATGCGAGATCTGACAATGATTTTAGAACATGCCCAATGGCAGGGAGATAAACACACTTACCTGGTCCGTCTCTCCCTCTCCAGGGCCCATGCTAACTGCCATCCTTACAGAGGGCATTCTTTCTTAGAATTGTCCCACGGTGGTTATTTTCTTACAGAATGTGAGTTGAGTACTACCGAGAAAGTCTGTGGTGGAACTCAAGTCTCAAGACCAAATTCACTGGTCATGTGACCTAAACTAGACTTGCACTCTATTACAGGCTTTGGCAAGACCATCTAATGTAGATCAAGTTTAAAAAGAGCCTGAATTTCCTCACGACAACTGTCTAAGAATATTTTTGTGTGTGTGGCCAGTTACTTAGCAGCCTCGGTGCTGCAACCTTTTGTGTCTTCCCAGATACCTTCGTCATTCACCTAATGGAAGAGCACAGTATCTGATGTCTTGGCATGGCTCGCACATGTAACTTTGTCACGCAATGGATTACGCACATGAGGGATGTGGTGTCAGTTCTGAGCCTCCATTGTTAAGATGTTTCCATTTTGATTGTGGTCTTGGAAATAGCAAGAGTTTTCTTCATATGGCTCATGTTCGTCTACCTGGAACAGACGTGTGGGTGGAACAGAGTTGGCCTGGCTTTACCCATGATTCAGAGCAGAACCGCAAAGGTCAGCTGAGGCCTTCTTCAAGGTCAGCATAATCGTCACTAACCCACCTGCAGAGGATTGACCTGAAAGGCGCAGAAATGTTCTTTCCTCTGAGATTGTGTGTATTTATTACATGACAGTATCCGACTGATATACCCATGATCACTGACAGTAATAATCATTACCTATGTTTATACATCAAGCCCAATCACAGGAAGTTTGCTACCACAGCATTATTTCCCAATCCTAGAAATGGAAAATTGAGGCTTAGAAAATCTTTCTCATTTTTCTAATGTGTAGTAATAAGTGGCTGCTAGTCTGTGATTTGAAATTAGGTCGAGCTTAAAATTCCATGTTTTCTTCCTCCTACTGATAAACAATACATCAATGTAGGCAAGCAAGACTTTTCTACAGAAAGTATCTATATTTCTTGAAAGTTCAAGGCTGGAATAAAGTGTGAAGGTAAGAGTAATAGCCAATAAAATGAGGAAAATGACCAGAGGCTGGATCATCAAGACCAGCTCTTATTTTACTACAACAAAAAAAGCTGTGCATGGTGACTCATGTCTGTAATCTTTGCACTTGGGAGGCTAAAGCAGGAGGAAGGAAAATTGAGCTCTAACCTGGTCACCATACAGATTAGAAAGCAGCAAACACAGATATATAACCACAATGGAAAAAAAAAGAAAAAGAAAAGGAATTCTGATGTTTTAACTCACGGGATATTTTCTAAGCATTTTGCTTGACATGAGGATTTCGATGGTCAGCTTCCAAGCTAATTGAAAACTTAATATCAAAATATGAATGGGAAGAAGTACATGCTACTAAAAAAAAATAAAAAAAGAAGTACATGCTACTAATAAACCCACACACACCTATGGATACTTGATTTTTGACAAAGGAGCCAAAACCATACAATGGATAAAAGACAGGATCTTCAACAAATGGTGCTGGTCTAACTGAATGCTTAATGTTGAAAAATGCATATAGATCCATATTTATCACCCTGCACTAAACTGAAGTCCAAGTGGATCAAAGACCTCAACATAAAACTAGACACACTAAATCTGTTAGAAGAAAAAGTGAAGAATATCCTTTAACTCATTGGCATAGAAGACAACACCTTGAACAGAACACCAACAGATCAGGCTTTAAGATCAACAATTAATAGGTGGGACCTCATGAAACTGAAAACTTCTGTAAAACAAAGGACACTGTCAACAGAACAAAAGGACAACCTACAGACTGGGAAAAGATCACCAACCCTATATCTGACAGAGGGCTAATATCCAAAATATATGAAGAACTCAAGAAATTAAACACCAACAAACCAAATCATCCAGTTTAAAAATGGGGTACAGAGCTAAACAAAATTCTCAAAAGAGAATATCAAATGGCTGAGAAACATTTAAATGCTCAACGTCCTTAGTCATCAGGGAAATGCAAATCAAAACAACTCTGAGATTCTATCTTACACTGTCAGAATGGCTAAGTTCAAAAAATGGGAACCCTCTTCCATTGCTGGTGGGAGTGCAAACTTATACAACCTCTTTGGCAATCAATCTGGTGCTTTTTCAGAAAACTGAGAATATCTCTACCCCAAGACCCAGCTATTCCACTCCTCGTCTTAGACTCAAAAGATGCTCACTATACAACAAGGACATTTGCTTAACTATGTTCATAGCAGCTTTATTCATAATAGCCAGAATCTGGAAACCTAGATATCCCTTAACCAAATAAAGAATACAAAAATTGTAGTATATTTACACATTAGAATACTACTCAGCTATTATAAAACAAAGAAATCAAGAAATTTGCAGGCAAATGGATGGAACTAGAAAAGATCATCCTTAGTGAGGTAATCCAGAACCAGAAAGACATGCATGGTATGTACTCATGGCAAAAATTAGCCATATAAAACAAGAAAACCATACTATAATCCACAGACCTAAAAAAGCTAAGACCCTAGGGATGATGCTTAATTCTCATTCAGAAGGGCAAACAGAATAGACACTGAGAGAGTTTGAAGAGAGGGAATAGGATAGGAGCCTACCATAGATGCCTCTGAAAGACCACCCAGCAGGGGATCAAAGAAGATGCTAAGACTTACAACCATACTTGGGCCAGCACTCAGGGAGTCTTATGGAAGGAAGAGTGGGAGGATATAAGGACCTAGAAGTGACAGGAGTTCCACAAAGACATTAACAAAGCCAACAAATCTGGGTTTATGGGGGCCTGCAGAGACTATTGCATCAACCAAGGACTGTTCATGGAGAAGACCTAGAACCCCTGGCTCAGAGGTAGCCAATAGGCAGTTCAGTCTCTATGTGTGTTTTCTAGAAAGAGGAAAAGGAGCTGGCTCTGATATGGACTCTGTTGCCCTCTCTTTAATCAAGTCCCTCTGGTGGGTAGGCCTAGCCAGGCCACAGAGGAAGAGGATGCAGGTAGTCCTGATGAGACATGATAGGCTGGGGTCAGATGGTAGGGAAGGAAGGCTCCCCCTTTCTGAGGACTAGAAGAGGGGGGAGAGGAGGAAGAGAGTGGCAGGGTGGAGCTGGGAGGGGATGAGGGAGAGGGTTACAATCAGGATATAAAGTTAATAAATTATAAAAAATTAAAAATTAAAAAAAGATAGTATAAACAAGGGAAGGATTGAATGATTGAATAAAGAAATAAAGTAACAGAAAGGATTCAAATCAGGGGCTTGAGAAATAGCTCAGTGGTTAGAACACTCATTGTTCTTGTGTAGGTCTTGGATTCAGTTCCCAGCACTCAGATGGTAGCTCACAACTCCAGTTCCAGGGGATCTGGTCTCTGCTGGATCCGCACACATGCAGTGCCCCATTGTGTACTCAGACAAGAACACCCATACAGATACAATAAAAATTAATATATCCTTTTTTTAAAGAAAGGAGGGAAGGAAGGAGGGAAGGAAGGAAGGAAGGAAGGAAGGAAGGAAGGAAGGAAGGAAGGAAGGAAGGAAGGAAGGAAGGAAAGGTAGGGACTCCTATCTAAAGCTATGGTATGTTTGTTAGACTGCTACCAAAATTTTATTCTTCGTGACTTTCAAGAGCAGAATCCCAAAACTGAGGCTCATAAGTGATTTTTGCCTTTATGTCTTAGTGAAAAATTTTACCTGAAATGATGGAAAGGGGAATTTTAGGTCAGAAAATGGGGATTTGGAAAAGAGTTCTGCATGCATCTGTTGGCTATAGCCTGCATTTAATCAAATGGCATTATCAGCAACAAAGGAAGGGCTGACTCTGGCAAGCAGCATTGAAGACATGTGGAATCATCTAGGGAAAAAAATCCAGGAGAATGAAAAACCTGAGTTCTGCCAGCTGTCTAAGCCCCTTTCAGAATTCAGATTTCAAATCTTCAGTCTCTCGCTTAGATACCAGAAAAAAAAAAAAAAGAGCTCACAGAACATTCTGTGATTGATGAACCCACTTCTTTATATTTTAGGCTGTAATCAATTTCTTTTTCTAAAATAGTAAATGTTTATGTTGTGTCTGGCAAATCTTTTAATCATCTTTATTGAAAGCACAGCTCCAAATAAGTATGTTCATATTTCACCAAAAATAAAACTTCTTTGATAGTAAATTTCTCATTTTATAGTGTTTTCTTATTTGAAAAGAAATTTTCAAGCAAGTTAATCTTAATATTTTCAGTTAATTCATTTTTTTTTGATTGGTTGTTTAGACAGAGACTCACTGAATTATCCAGAATTGCCTTTAACTACTTATGTAGCTCAGGCTGGTCTCAAATGTTTGGTGGTCCTTAGCCTTCTGGGTGCTAGGATTAAATGCAGGTGTACCATACACCATCTGAATTAGTTCTTTAAAACAAATGCCCCTCCCATCCCAAAAAGAAGAGCCTAAAGAAACTCAAATGGCTTGGATAGGTATTTTAATTGTTTTAAATAAAGTTTTAATAATTCTTTGAGAACCTCATACCATGTATTCTGTACATATTCATCCCTCTCAACCCTTCTCCTTCCCAGTATCTCAGCTAACCCATCCCTCCTCACTCAAACTCTGAGATTACTTCATTCTTCTTCTCTCCTCATTGAGTAAAGTTGGTGTTCCCTGAATAGTCTTTGGTATTGGGAACAAAACTGAGAAATTATACAGAAGACAGATTTAAGAGTTCTGCCTCTCTCCCAAGTGTCACTAGTTGGACTTCAAATAAATAATACCAGAGTCACAGCCAACATGGAAGTAAAAGACAGGGTCTGCTAGCTTTTCATGTGAAACACTGTTCTTGTCTTATGCTAACATATGAAATTAGAACAGCACTCTACTACTAGTAATTTAAAGGAAAATTAATATATACTTGAAGGTTTAGGAAATTGAGCCAGCCTCATTGGCAGCTGCATTTCTCACCTGCAAAACAAGAGCTATTCCAATGGTCACCTTCCAGGAGACATGTCACGATTAGAGAACACACACATGAATGGGCATGGGTAGTAACAGCCATGGGTACATCTCTACACAAACACATAAAGGTCAATGTCACAATCAAAACTGACAACAATGTCTGTTACACATGAATGCAATCACTAGAAAAACATAATGGATGATGAGCATCTCAAATAGTAGGAGATGTTGTATATTTCTCAGTCTCCCAGCTTTGTAAGTTAAGCCTGTGGCTCATGGCATTTTATCTAACTTAGAGCAGAGGAAGAAATGTCATGAAACAGGAAGTCAAGATGGTCTTTATCAATGATTCTCAATCTGTGAGTCACAACCCCAATGACCACTCTGCAATGAACCCTAAGACCATTGGAAAACAGAGCTATTACAATTCATAACTAACAAGCTTACAATTATGAAGTAACAAACATAAGTTTATGGTTCGGGGTCACCACAACATGAAGAACTATATTATAGGGTCACAGCATCAGGAATGTTGAGAACCGCTGCTCTAGACCAGCCATAAGATAAGAAAGGCTTTTTGCAGCTAGTTTACCCAGGTAAATAAGGGATTTAATTTAGATTGTATTAAATGTCTTTAATAGAAAGCACTCAGAATTTCAAAACAATGAGATAACAACCTTGATAGGTATCCAGCGAAAGCTCTTCTGGAAGGTCTATAGTCACCAGGTTAGTTCAGTGGCTTTCAAACCATGAAATGACCTAGAATGATCAACAAGGAATCTGCATCCATATCTCACTAGAATAACTCAAATGTTATCAATCTTCATGGTGAGTTTCTAGAGGAGATAAGTTTGAATCAAGGTGTTTCATTATAATATGAAGTTGAGAATATGTTGCATGAAATATGTATAAAATAGTCAAACAATAAAAAACTGAAAATTTCCAGGTAATAGAAAAGCATGTGTATATGATTCTTACTTTAATTCTTAACAGAATAAAACCTGAACTTTGGTAAGACAATTCAGTTGGCTCCTCTATTTTTATTAGATAATTGAACATAAAAGAAAAGTATGTTTTCCATAAACATGCTTTAACAGAGTGCATTAGAAATGTGAAAAAAATTGCACAGGACAGGAACAGGGGCTCAAAATTTTACTTCTAGATTTAAATGCCAGAATTATTCTCAGTGAAGGACGTGCCTTTATCATTACTAAGTTATTTGCAAATATTTCTATGCAAATTTCTATAAACTGATTTAAGGAGATCACTAATTTTTATATTCATAACAAATCCTGATGTATCAACAATGAGATACTAGAATAATTTTCAAAGTAACATTTCCTTATCTGAGACTTGTGTACGTCATAACTCAGTAGAGGGTGAGAACATTGGAATTTTAGTTGATGACAAGAGTGGCATTAAGAAAAAATCTTCCAAAACGAAAAGTATTTTTGTTTTGTTTTGCTGAAATAATTTTAATCTTATAAAAATTGGTAGGAGACCTAAATTCATATAGATGCAAATTGTAAATGAGTAGCATAGTGGTTCTGGATGATTAGTTCTCAACAACATCTCCTGGAAGAGTTTTTAAACTCTGTCATATCCGGAGTCTACAAAGAGACAGGGAAGGAGGCCAAGTATATGAATCTAAAACAGCTTCCTGGGCAACTGAGCAATTCTGAAGCTACTGGGAGGAGGGCCACACTTCCTGAGCTACTGGAATAAAGAAAATTGTCCTGCATCAATATGAAACTCTAGGGGCTAAGGTAGATCATTAACCCACTGCTACAGTTTAGAAATAAAACGCCTCCAATGACCGATCCTTTCAAAGTGTGTTTTCCATGTGACGGGCTACTATGAAGTAAAAGGATCTCAGGGATGCTAGGCATAGCAATGGAATAACCTGCTGATGAGTGTCTGGCTGAATGGGCTGTTAGGAGGGCTGACCTAATTTAGGAAAGTCAGTATTTCTAGACAGGTGTTGGTGTAGCTGTTCTAGCATCATTATGCTGCTATATCAAATACCATGAAAGAAAGCTACTTAATGGAGGGAAAGATTTATTTGGCTTACACTTCCAGGCCACAGTCCATCATTTGAAAGAAGTCTAGGCAAGACCACAAGCAGAGACTTGAAGCAGAGACCATGAAGAAATACTGCTTGTTCGCTCACTCACAGGCTCGTGATTCATTAGCTTTCTTATACAATCCAAGACCATCTGCCAAAGGATAGTATTACCCACAGTGAGCTGGGCCCTCTTGCATCAATTAACAATTAATATAATCCCCCAGTGCCAACCTGATCTAGGTAATTTCTCAATTAAGACGTTTCTCTTAAATGGCTCTAAGATGCATCATTTAACGTATAGGTCAATTGGAGCTAACTAAGATAACAGTATCTTACCCTTGGACTCTTTCTCTCTAATTCTGGGGGACCATAAGGTGGGCAGCTTTGCTAACCCACCATGATACTCTGCATGAAGCAAATCTACAGGAATGGGGCTCACCAACCGTGAGAAGAAACCGCAAGCCAAAATAAACTCTTCTTTAAGTTGCTTTATTTTGTCACTAGAAAAACATGATAAACAGACACAGCATCAGCGCGCCAGCAAAAATACCTCTACACACAATAAGGCATAATCTTTGTAGCACATGCTCCTAGCGTCCTGCCATATTACTTTGTAAGTCTCTGTCTCCCCACAGTGGGCACGTGGAGTCACTTGAGGACTTTCTCTGAACATGAGCACATGGGCATACTTAGCCCTCTCACAGGACAAGTCAGAAATGTGCAGCTAACACCAATGAGAATAGCTCTCGGTGCATGACAAGCTAGACTAATTGATTTGTTTATTCCTTAAATGGGATTCCTCCAAGGCATGTTCTGCACAGTCCTCAGAAAGCTTTGGTGGGCCTGAACCCCTGCTGTCCACATCAGCAATCTGCTGAATGGTACAAAACATAATGGTTGTCCTCTCTTTCCTGCCTTATTTCCCCAGGCCCCCACTGGTACCTCCTAGGATAAGCAATCTCCTACCAATGGACTGTGCAAACTCAAATCCTTGTTTCAAAAAAGCCTACATCTGGGGCAACCTACCCGTTCTCTGAAGTATTGTTCTAAAAAATACTAACAATTATTTATCATGGATGTTTGTCAGATGAAATTCTATGAAATTATTGAGTAGGAAGAGGTTGCAGAATAAACAGGACTGTTTCTTATTAGTTATAATAAATGCTTCACACACACACATACTAGCATGGACTTTCTTCAGTGAATTTATTCTACGTGATAACCTAGAAAATGAATCTTTCCATGGAAGTACTTAAAATCTAAAATTCAATCAACAGAAGGTTAAAGAAATGAGTCATGTGACATTCAGAAAATAAAGAACTGTACGATTAATACAAATAAAACACAATTCATCAACCAACAAGTCATTCAAGTGCAGACTGACAAATAACAGAGGCTAAACACAGAGCAAAGCTGAAGACAACATAATCCTCAGTGACACAGAGCTTGAAGTATAACTGGGAAAGGAGAATATTGAAACAGAATCTGGTACAATGCAAGTAATTCATGAGTTAAAAAGTTAGGGGGCTGTCATCTAACATGAAAAAGAAATGTTCCAAACAAAAGATAAATGCATTTCATTTCATGAAAATGCATAGAGATTATGTTATATGAATCGTAAAGAATATGGGAGGTTGAATAAAATGTTACCAAGTAATGATTACTGGATAGCAAGATTTATTAAAAGCCAAGATATTCAAATTTCTCAGAGATACAGTGCTGGTTGTTTGTCCACTATGCCAAGTCTTTCAACCTATGAACATTGATCTCTGTGTGGCATTTTGATTTATTTATTTTTACTTTGTACCTATGAATCTTTGCCCTATGTGTATGCACCTCATGCATGTCCAGTGCTTATATAGGCCAGAGAAGGCCAGAGCATTGTGGGCCACCATGTGGGTCCTACGAACTGAATTCAGGTCCTCTGAAGGAACAGCAAATCCTCTTAACCAATGAGCCATCTTTCCAGCATTTCTGTGAAGGTTTTTTTAAAGCTGGGTTTCAAAGATATCCTCTACTATGAACAACATGTAGTCCCAAACCTTGTCTGCTCCACTGTAGATTCTATACATCAACAATGCAACTGTAAAAGGCCTCCTTCATTCACACAAGCAAAACATGTCAAGTTTGGACTAGAGTCTGTGCTCTGTGCGGTATGCTATGGGTTAAGTAGGAAGAGATATTGTTCATGGCCTCAGGGCACTGACAACCAAGTCCAAGGCAGAACACAAATGAAACAAAGTTGTATGAAAATCATTGTACTTTTGATGCAGATTTCCTGGTCCGGTCTGCCGAAATTACTTTCCCAACAAATTGGCTCATAATTCCTTTGACACAAAACATTGGTATTAAAAGCTTTTGATGATTTGCCTCAGTTTTTCAGTTGCGTACGTGTCCATAATTTACTCAAAGTGATTCATTTAAAAAAATAAAGCAGAAGATGTTTTGGACTCTATGAGCCATTGTTTTATCATGTGGCAGGGATGATTTTGATAAAAATGACCAAGTAGCCATACATTTGACAAGTAAAAACAAGGATCCATATGCTTAAAAGTACTCCAGACAAGTCCCAGCATTGTTCTGAGATTTCCTAACACTCTTCTGTGGTTTGTTAGTGATATGAAAGGCTGAATATCACATGTAAGACAATACAAATAACGTTGTGCTTTTATGTGATAATAATTCAAATAACATTATGCTTTTATGTGATGGTGTGCAAAGGGGGCTTTGTGGTTTTCCTTCATCTTTCTTCTCTTTATTTCCTCTCTCTGAGAGAGAGAGAGGGGGAGAGAGAGAGAGCACAATTTCCTTTGGGTTGCATTCCCACATACACAGAAATGGCAGGTGGTGAGAATAATTTCTCTTGCTCTGTTGTCCTGTCTGGCCATAAGATGCTTAAAAAGGATTTGCTTAAATTGAGCCTCCAGAGCAGTGAAATGTTTTTTGCCAGAGTCCTCTCTCCACCTTGCCTCTGGAGTGATGCTTCTAAAATGCAAATCTTACTGTGTCTCATCCTTGCCAAAAACCATTTAAAAGAGCCCCTTCCACACACCAGAGGAAAAGATTAAAATATTTACAGGCTGAATATTTCCCCACTAAAATGGAAAATCGTTTTACTGAGTTCCATGGATGAACTGTATTTCTTCCAAAATGGATTACCTCCTTTATTGAGTAGAAGAATGTCACAGGGAAAAATTGAAACTGCAGTTTAGACATAAAATGTTAATACCTAGACCTTTTTTGAAGAGAAAAAGAAATTGCTTTCAAATCTTCCACATTGAAACTGGGTCCTGTGGGCTGGGGCACAGTCATGGGACACTTGTACACTGCAGGTCTGTCACCACCACTCTTAAGACAGAACCATTCCCTCCTTTAGTGCTACATCCCAGGGCCTGCATATGTAGACCCCATCACCGCAGTGTCATCTCCAGAGTGTAAGCTCCTTTATACCCCACCCCCTAGAATGCTGCCATCTTCCCATTTCTCCAGACACACTGCTGTCCGTGCTCTTTTGTGCTTCCGTGTGCTCATCCCTCTGTCTTGTGACCTTCTCGTGTCCTTCTTTGTCTGGATAAGTACTTTGCTCACTCTTCACTCAGTTCTTCTTGACCTGCCCGAAGATGTCACTCATGAGTCCTGGTCATTGTTCTGATGACCACAGTGCATCTAAACAGCAGTTCTATCTGCTACAATAGAACACAGACTTCAGAGAATCCGACTGAGCTTTCCTTTGCCAGCTTCTGACTCAAGACTTAGCTCTTGGCAGGTATTAGACATGTGATCAATAAGCAAACAATGGCACCAACACAAAAATAAATAAATAAATAAACAAACAAACAGCAAAATGTGAGCTAAGTGGTTAAAGTTCTGTTGGTCTTGAATGGCTGTACTGGGTTCTAGCCATCTGGTGGTTTTATTACAATTTTCGTGAGCTCATGGTAATTGCTTTGACAAATAGGAGGAATTGTCCTCAAAGTTAATATTTGTTTGGAGAGCAACAGAGTAATTGTCATGATGTAGTATTTATTAGTGAGAAACTGGCCAGGATTTGGAGCAGGGAAGATAGTTGAATACAGGATTTGTGGTACCTATGCAACTACCCTGACCTTAACAGGGACTTGACAAGCCTGTACCTAATCATCACCTGCAGCTAAACATGACATGTTTAAAAATCACTGATCTCAGAGATACTCTTCCCAAGTAAAATGGTAAAACGGTTAAAATAATAAGTGTCAGTCTCCCTGGCATTAAACAAGATATGGAATCAATAATAAACTTACAAATAATGTCACGAAATCAGTTTTACGTTGCATTTGCCGTTTTCAAGTTTATTTACGGCAACATTCATTCTTTTTGTTGAATTGTTGTGACAGACACTGTCCCATACTTAGCATCAGCGCCAGCCACTGGGGCATCCCTGTAAGGTTTTTGTCACTCTAATTTTGCCTTTGCAGAATACTGCATATATGAAACCCTGAAGAAGATAGTCTCGGCACTGGCTTCTTTCACTTAACATACTGCCATGCTGGTGCATGTTTCAATATTTTGTACCATTGCATTACTGTTCCATTGTGCTCATACACCGTAGTTCACTAGGCTACTCACCTGTTAAAGTACTTTTGTAGTGTCCTCAGTCCCTACTGGTCTTTAATAAAACCTCAATTAAATATTTTTGCATGGTGTTGTGTGGACATCAGTTACAGGTTTCTTAAGACAACACAGAGAAGGAACAGCCGTGAGCCCATATTATAAATGTCTATTTAATTTGCTAAGGAGCTGCTACACTGTTCTGGTCAGTGGATCACTGAGACGGCAGATTTGGTACTAGAGAGCGAGATTTTGAATATGTAAGAAATATAATCTAATCTGGAGCACGAGGGCTGCCAAGTTTATGTGAGAACTTGTCTCACAGTCAAGAGAAAAGGGGTTTGTGGCTGCATCCCAGTGGCAGAGTGCTTACCTACATGTCTATGGCTCTAGATTTGATCCTCAAGTACTGAAAAAATTATGCATGGCATTATAAAATAACTTAGTAAAACATATTGATCCCAATACAGGTGGAGATCACTATTTTGCTATTAAATATATTAAGTGTTTAATATAAAAAAAACACAAGGAACTATAGAGGCTTGGGTTTAAGAGGACAGAATGGATGGTTACGAAGAAACAGAAAGTGTGCACCAAAAGAGAAAGTGCCTCAAAACTGCATGTAGAAACAGAAGTTAGAGGACTAGTAAGACCACAGATAGGACTGGCTTACAGACTCCAGGAAAAAGAGGTCTGGTGACAGTCTGTAAATGAAAGGGATCTTTGGTTTTTCGAAATCATATAATAGGACAAGAGCAAGGACTAGGCCAGTGGTTCCCAACCTTCCTAATGCTGAAAGCTTTTAAAGTTCCTCATGTTTTGGTGATTCCTAACCATAAAATTATTTTCATTGCTATTCCATAACTGTAATTTTGCTACGGTTATAAATAATAATGTAAACACCTGTGTTTTTCTATGGTCTTAGGCAACCCCTGTGAAAGGGCTGTTCAGCTTCCAAAGGGGTCATAATCCACAGGTTGAAAACCACTGCAATAGGTGGAAATGAGTTTCTGCTGTATCAACAGTCTTTTCTGTAAATGCTTGATAGGTGCCTAAAAGGGAAAACCTTCAGAGAGGCTTTGTGAGCCAGTCCCAAGGCATCTCTTGACCCAGGTGCTGTTACAGAGCAGAATATACACACAAATAAAAAACAACTTGTTATATAATTTGGTTTTATGTCACCTCCATTTCGATAGTATCAGGCATTTTCCAGTTTACCTGAGCAGTCACACAAAAATTCCTGTCCTCTTCAGTTCATAAATGTATTGGCTTTCTCTCTTCTACATCATTTTATATAGAAAGGAAAAGAAGACTCTTAGGCTCAACATTCCAGCATAGAAAGTGTTAGTACTTGCCAAGTGAGGACATGAAAGACTAATAGCAACTTCCCTGTCTTCAACTAAAAAAAAACAAAAACAAAAACAAAAACAAAACAAACAAAAAAAAAAAAACGGCAAGAACTAAAATCAGAAAGCATCATTTTATGAAGAAACTTGGGAGGCAGAGGCAGGTGGATCTCTGTGAGTTTAAGGGCAGCCTGGTCTACAGAGCGAGCTCCAGAACAGCCAAGGCTACACAGAGAAACTCTTAAAACACACACACACACACACACACACACACACACACACACACACACAGACTACAGCTGTGGGCTGCTACATCTAGTGTTCAAATCTGAGTGTTTGAGTTCAGGTCCGCACACTTGTATGGCAAACACTTCACACGCTGCTTCATCTCCCCAACCCGAGAACCTCTGACAGACCCGCTAAGGAGGCGGTACCAGAGTGCAGTCCACTTGCGCTCACAGTTCAGAGCACAGGGGGAGAAATCAGTTTGAACATGAACTTGACTCAGTTACTCGCTAGGCATCCGACTGGTATTTTTGGGAAAGGTGGGACTTTACAGTCCCTCAGATTAGAGAGACCTGTAGCAGTACCTAACAGGGAAATGTATACCTGGAAGGATGAATGGATTTGGGTGAGCAAGACTATTAGTATGCAGATCATAAGTGCTATATATAAGCTATTATTACTTTCAAGTGAGCTTTATCATCTGTCAGGGGAAGGAAGCATTCAAAAGTACCCAGGTTTCACTTCACCCTGACTCCTATGCTCCCTTTTCTTTATTCTGCAATGTGTTATTTATTAGCTCAGTCTATAAGCTGAACTACAGAAGGTAGCTACGGGCCAGCAAGAAGGTGATGCCACACCTATGAAGGAGGCTGCTGTCTCACTCATCAAAGGCAACCTGTCATGCCACAATGAATACGTGCACTCTCCTGAGTGAAACTCTTTCCTTTCTTGCCATTCGTATGACCAAGTTCTCTTTTATTTCACAGCTGTATTATCACCTCTATTCTTCCAAACAAACTGATTCAAAAAGAACACTGAACTCTTAACTGAAAGCTGATTTGTGGAACTCACCATGGTGTCTATCTAGGCACAGGGACATTAAAAACTGTATTTTCAACATTGACCAGCTGATGAAGATGTCTCTAATAAATATTCTTGAAATAGCGGACATAGTTCCAATTCCACTTTCTACATAAGTAAATGTTTCCTACTTGGGAAAATACTTTATATGCTAATTTTCCCTTTTATCCATTCCTTAAGAAGGAAGCATCCAACATAGGTTTGATCCAGCAATTCATAAGCTAATATTTGTCATATCATATTATCTTATCTACATATAAAAATGCTGTGCTATCAAAGAGGACATTGAATTTTGTATATAAATTTTTTAAAAAGCGCAATGTCTGACATAAAATTGCAAAGCAAATGTCAACATCGGAAGTTAAACACTTGCATTGTACATAGTTTTCAAGATGCAAAGACACTAAGACAGGAAAGGAAAACCCTCATGATCCAGTACTTGGTAAAGAAGGACACAAAGAGGAATGGTCCTGAGGTAGAGTGTTCCAGATATGTCAGCCGCGGAAAGCCAAGGTTTAGTCCCCAGCTGTGAGGACAGAGGAAAGGTGAAGATGGGGACAGCTGGCCAGACTGTCAGAAAGGAAAGTGAGCCTGAAAGCTCCCACACAGGAAAAATGTGAACCTATGCTGTCACACAAGGAACTAGCAACTAGGTCAATGGGAAAATGCAGAAAATTACTAGAGGCGTTATCTATTTTTATAAAAAAAAATTTGAAAGCAATTTGACCACTTTTTCATTATTGTGAAAGTGTTTCACAACTAGGCATTACCTTCCTGAACAGCTGGTAAGTATATATTTTTTTCCATCGACTATATAGAAATAAAGGTTTTTCTCTTCTGACTTAATTTTGGTAAAAATGTAAGGATGTTATATGGAGGGAAGGGAAGGGAAGGGGAGGGGAGGGAAAGAAAAGGGAAGGGAGGAAAGAAAAGGAAAAGAAAGGAAAGGAAACAAAAACACAAAAGGAAAGAGGAAACAAATGGTGGATTAGAGGCTTGGTAGAAAACAGGAGTAAGAGAAAAATGGAAGTATAATACAAGCAATAATTAATTTATTACAGAGTTAGCCCTCTGTAGCCCCAGGTCTTGCACCTGCCAATCAACCAAGCATGGCTAAAAATATTCAGTGAAGCAGAGGAGAAAGAGGAGAAGATATAGAAGAAGGAGGAGGAGGAAGAGAAGAAGGAGGAAAAGGAAGACAAGGAGAAGGAGAAAAAGAAGAGGAGAAGAAAAAGAAGAAGAGGAGGAAGAGGAGCAAGAAGAAGAAACAATAGAAAAATAATGTAAACTCTAAAATGCAATCTAACAAGCTGTTTCTATACACAAGAACTATGTGCCCTTCTGCTGGCTCTTGGAGTTTCTAGAGGTAGTTTAATGCATATGGGAAGATGGTGAACAAATGTTGTTCCATTCTATATAAGGGATTTGAACAGCCAAGGATTTGGGTATCCGTGGGTATCCTGAAACTATCCCTAAGCCATTAAAGGAGGACTGTGGTAACAATCTCACAAGCCACTAGGTATGAAGGTCCTGAGGAAAATCTTCTCATCTTGTTGCGCAGGTTGGTATGAAAGGAAAGCTCATTGTTTTCTGTATTAAACAAATGACTTGGGGTTCTTCTTATAGACATAGACAAGGAAGTTGACAGCCAAAGAGTACAAAGATAGAAACAGGCAGAGGGAGAGCTGTATGGGTGAGAAATGAGTATTGTGGGGGTTGGGAGCACGGGGGCTAGGTAAAGGAGAATTCTAGCAATTCATGGTTCATTTACCAGGTCTGTAAATCTGTCAGCAAATGCCTGACACATGTGCTATGCTTTTTATGTCCCTTCATGTTAGTGGGATCAGATGGCCTTTAGGCTGGGAAATAAACACTTTGGATTTACATGGGTATGGAAAAGGGGAAAAAGAAAGAATGAGGAAAAAATAAATCAAAAGAAGAGTTGGCTAAACCTCTGCCAGTTGATCATGTGACTGCCTTTTCTTGCACACTCCCTCCTTGTGTGTTAACACACTCAGTTACCTAGAGGACATATCTGACTACCACTTGACTCACTGTACCATATATATATATATATATGGTAAGAGTGTCAACTGGTTATTCCCATGCAGAGAGGCTCTTGGTTTGTTTCAAGAAGACAACAGAGTTGAAACCCAAACAGTCCCCGAAAGACCTGAAGACATGAACACCAGGCTTAAGGCATAAAACATGAGGAAATCTCAAAGAAAATATGAACACCAAAAATGAGATTCAATCATGGCCAATGAAGAAATTAGTAAATAAGCCCTGCAGGCTTGAGAAAGGAAAATCTATAAGAAGACTCAAATAGGTATAATTTAGAGATTAAGTCTAAGAATCATATCCCTCTGATTCTGGCTTGTGTTTATCTCAGTGGGGTATTTCTCAAGCAGAATGTCCATGAGAGATGAAAACAGAAGCCACAGGAATACAATAGAAGATAGAAGTCTTCAGATCTAACCGGAGTTATGATACAGCTCCGTGTTATTAGGGATTCACAGATGGATGTTTGCACAATGAGGCCCCAGTTTTTTTTTTTTTAAACAAAATCTTCTGACTTTCTTGTTTCATCTACTAACCATCCTTTTCTATTACTGGCCGTTGTGCACCCATTTCTGGTTTTATGACTACTCTGCCACCCAGACACAACTCGACAAATGGAAATGACTATTTTCATTTGTTTCCCAGACCCATTCCTCTGCCATCTCCTCCACAAAACAGGCTTTCCCCGGCTCTTCTAGGTCAGCATCATTATTCTTTCTTATTCCTCGCACCTTCAGCATCGACTTCTCCTTGCTTTACATCCCTTTTTCATTTTTGAGCATTGCCTACAGTTTCATGAGTGCTTTAAAGCTAAAGGAGACTTTTATTTCTCTTTTCCAGCACCTACCGGCATTAGAACAGTGTCCCACAGAAATATCTGTGGAATGAAATGACAATCCAGATGGGAAGTAAAATTCGTCACCAGGCATCCCACAAGGAAATTACTTTCACATCAGTCTCTCAATATGGATAATTCCCAGCCTTAGTCTATACTGAATATTTATCTTCTTCCAATAATGATTGCATTAAGACATTCCCAGATGAGACCTTCAAGTTTCTACTCTACTTTTAAATAAGAAAACCTTTTTTGGGGGGCGGGGGAGGATACTGAAAATTTTAAATAAGTTCTGAATGGCCATCAGAAGTAATTTCAACACCTAAGTGACGTAACACAGTCAAAGCACCATGAGACACATATGAGAAACTTGACTGTCTCCAAAGCCACGACATCATTTTTGCTGGTGCAATTCTTTGTGGTGTTGAAGCTAAGCTGATGTGATTCATGTAATGCACGGCCAGATTTGTGGTCTCTCTGAAGCCTCTAATGAGGGGGCATTCTTTTTGTTCCTAAGCAGGGTATGTTTCAAGCTGGGGTTGCTATTGGAAGCGGACAATCAGTATCTCATTTATGGAAGATCTTGGACAAAAAGGTACCATATAAAAGATAGATGGCTTAAAATATCATTACGCATTGGCTGGTCAAAACCTGTTTTATCTTCATAGCTTGTTCTACTGATAGGACATTACTGTTGGCCATTATTAATAACATTCTGCATCTTATTTCTAGTTATATCCATTCTTTTGACATTTTAACTATAGTTTCATATCTTTTTTATTTTTTAAATTAATTACAGTTTATTCATTTTCTATCCCAGTTGTAGCCACCTCCCTCTTCCCCTCCCAGCCCCACTCTCCCTCTCTCTTCTCCTCTCATGCCCCTCTCCAAGTCCACTGTTAAGGGAGATCCTCCTCCCCTTCCCTCTGACCCTAGCCTATCAGGTCTCATCAGGACTGGCTGCATTGTTTTCCTCTGTGGCCTGGTCCTCTGTGGCCCTCAGGGGTAAGTGATCAAAGAGTCAGCCACTGAGTTCATGTCAGAGACAGCCCCTGCTCGCCTTACTAGGGTACATACTTGGACACTGAGCTGCCATGGGCTATATCTATGCAGAAGTTCTAGGTTATCTCCATACATGATCCTTAGTTGGAGTATTAGTCTCAGAAAAGACCCCTGTGCTCAGATTTTTTGGTTCTGTTGCTCTTCTTGTGGAGCTCCTGTCCCTTTCAGGTCTTTCATCTCTCCCTTCTTTCATAAGATTCCCTGCACTTTGCCCAAAGCTTGGCTATGAGTCTCAACATCTGCATTGATACCTTGCTGGGTAGAGTTTTTCAAAGGCCGTCTGTGCTACCTGTTCTGTTCCCTTTTTTCTCCCTCTTCTGATGCCCATTCAGTTTGCCTTTCTGAATGAGGACTGAGCATCTTAGCCAGGGTCCTCCTTCTTGCTTAGCTTCTTTAGGTGTACAGATTTTAGTATGTTTACCCTATATTATATGTCTAATATCTACTTATAAGTGACTATATACCATGTGTGAAGGCTTCTAGGATACCTCACTCAGGATCTTTTCCAGTTACCACCATTTGCCTGCAAATTTCATGATTTCCTTGTTTTTAATTGCTGAGTAGTATTCCATTGTGTAAATGTACCACAATTTCTCTATCCATTCCTCAACTGAGGGCCATCTACGTTGTTTCCAGCTTCTGGCTATTACAAACTGGCTGCTACGAACATGGTTGAGCAAATATCTTTGTTGTATACTTGAGCATATTTTGGATATGTGCCTAGGAGTGGTATAGCTGGATCTTGAGGTAGCACTATTCCTAATTTTCTAAGAAAGTACCAGATTGATTTCCAAAGTGGTTGTACAAGTTTACTTTCCCACCAGCAATGGAGGAGGGTTCTTCTTTCTCCACATCCTCTCCATCATGTGTTGTCACTTGAGTTTTTGAACTTAGCCATTCTTATGGGTAAATCTCAGAGTTGTTTTGATTTGCATTTCCCTGATGGCTAAGGACGTTGCACATTTCTTTAAGTGTTCCTCTGCCATTTGATATTTCTCTATTGAGAATTCTGTTTAGCTCTGTACCCAACATTTTAATTGGATTACTTTATTTGTTGCTGTTTAACTTCTTTAGTTCTATATATATTCTGGATATTAGCCCTCTCTTAGATATAGGGCTGGTGAAGATTCTTTCCCAGTCTGTTCTTTCCCAGTTGTTCTGATGACAGTATCCTTTGTTTAACAGAAGCTTTTCAGTTTCATGAGGTCCCATTTATTGATTGTTGATCATAGAGCCTGTGCTGTTGGTGTTCTGTTCAGGAAGTTGTCTCCTGTGCCAATGTGTTTAAGGCTCTTCCTCACTTTTTCTTCTAACAGGTTTAGTGTGTCTGGTTTTATGTTGAGGTCTTTGATCCACTTGGAGTGCAGTTTTGTGCAGGGTGATAAATATGGATCTATTTGCATTTTTCTACATGTAGACATCCAGTTAGACCAGCACCATTTATTGAAGATGCTATCCTTTTTCCATTGTATGGTTTTGGCTTCTTTGTCAAAAATCAAGTAACCATAGGTGTATGGGTTTATTTCTGGGTCTTCTATTTGATTCCATTTATCCACCATTCTGTTTCTATGCCAGTACTATGCTGTTTTTATTACTATTGCTCTGTAGTACAGCTTGAGATTAGGGATGGAGGTACCTCCAGATGATCTGTTATTTAACAGGATTGTTTTAGCAACTCTGTTTATTTAGGTTTTTTTCCCATACAAAATTGAGAATTGTTCTTTCAAGGTCTGTAAAGAATTGTGTTGGTATTTTGATGGGAACTGCAGTGAATCTGTAGATTGTTTTCAGCAGGATGGCTATTTTCACTATGTTAATCCTACTGATCCATGAGAATGAAAGATCTTTGTCTCCCCTCTTACTTCTTCATCTTACAAAACTTCAAGTTACTGTTGTGAGATGTTAATTAGAGGAATAGAGAGGGGCATTTGGCTGCTACATGATGGAAAGTAGAAATGTTTATTCCCCTGAAGTTCTTATCGTGTTCCTCCCAGAGACTTGAAGCACGACCAAGGGGACCTTTAAGATAGGTGTTTACTCTTACTGAATTTACTTAATTTAAATTTTCAACCTGATGTTTAGTTTCCTTAGAGGAAAACTTTTAAATACAACTAGAATAACTTAAGTGTGTGACCAGTCCTGTTCAACTACAGATTTAATAAACTCTAAATGCATATCAAGGATTTATGGCGAATCCTCAGTGTGTGCAGGCAGCACACTGCCAGCACAAGAGACAATATCAAAGGACTTGTGGAAAAAATGTAAAGTAAAACAACTCGAGAAATTATCTTACATTGTTAATGAAGACATGCACAGTCATTTTAATGGACTGCAAATCCCCCACTCAACAATATGCCCATGTCCTGGCACTCCAGTTCTAACACACCGAAATAACCTAAGACTATAACTTCATACAGTGAGTAAATAGTACCTTACAGGGCAAAGAAGGAGAAAACAAACAAAAAACAGTGACTGCAAATCTTGGGGAAGAGCGTATCCTACAAGTGAGAACAACGAAGGCTTGATAGACATCAGAGGAACAGGCAGTATGGACATAGAGATTACAACAGTGATGTGGCCATCACAGTCAGAGAATACCAACAACCAAAGGACTGCGAGCCTGCAGACAGTACTGCTAGACCCAGCTTCTCCGTGACTATGAGATAACACCTTCCTACTTTAAGCAACTTGTCATCAGCCGGCACAGAGGCAAATTTAAAATGAGCATTTTGGATACGTTGGATAAAAGATAATATTCTAACTGTGTATTTTGTAACCTTAACAAATGTGGTTCCTAGAAAATTGTGTTATGTATGGCTCACATTGTATGTCCTCATTCTAGGATGAACTATTTGACTTTTTTTTTGTTTTTTGAGATGTATTTTTCCCCCCTGGAATTTCCATCTCTAAGGTCTTATGTGTAAGAAGCAGCTTGAAACTGTTCTTCTGAAAGTGCGTTTTTCAAGCACCTCTCTCTCTCTCTCTCTCTCTCTCTCTCTGTGTGTGTGTGTGTGTGTGTGTGTGTGTATGTGTGTGTGTGTGTGTGTGTGTGTGTGTGTATGCAGGTAAACTCACATAGCTATGTGCAGGATAGTTGTCAACCTCAGGCATCTTCCTTAATTGCTCTCCACCTTATATTTTGAAACAGGTCTCTCAAGGCACTTTCAACCTCACTAATTGCCTAGACTAGCTGGCTAGCAAGCCCCAGGGCTCTTTCTGTCTCCATTCCCCAATGTTGAGTTACAGACATGCAGTGTATGTGGCTTGTGGGTGCTGAGATTCAAACACAGGTCCCCCTGCTTACATGACAGTCACATTAACTATCTCCTACCCCCAACATAAAATGATGACATGCTCACATGCCATCCGCAGTTTCAGAGCATGGTAAATTCTCAATTCCTGCTTAGGAACTAATTTATTGATAATTAACTTACAGATTTCTTTATTCATTGAACCCATTAGGCCGAGAATTCGGTGGTTGTAAGAGTATTGAAAACTTTGACAGTTTCTAATGAGAGGAAATGAATGTTGAAACCTAATGAGATAGAAAGTAACAGGAACAAACTCAGAGTTCCACGTTTGGATCCAAACAGCCAGCTGCAAAAGCAGAGACAGGAGGAGAGATGACGTCTGTGTGCTCTGTGTGAAAAGACCTGGGGGTCTTCACTAATGGAGAACTCAATAGGAATTGGCAGGGTGATACAGTCGCCAACATAGCAAAGTGGACATTTGCGCTGTTTAAATAAAAATCAGGGTATCACAGCCACAGTGCTGCACTAGTCCACAACTGCCATATATCATATGATGGGCAACTAGCCTGGCCAAGGGAGGAGGGCAAGACGGACGCGCTGGACCTCCATTTCTGAATGACTCTCCTCCGGAAGACATCATGACTGTTTCACCTCCCATAAACCTAAAGTCAGTTCAACCCGTCTTCCCTAGCTCCAATTTTCTTACAATTCAAGTACATGAGAAAAGAGGGGTTGGTCCAGCCAGTGACACTCCGTTGGAGAAAATGATTTTGGCAACTGATATCAGATGCAGAGAGCACTCCAGGGCAGCACAAGTCCACTGGCTGACTACTACAAAATGAACTCCACGCTTGTGTCTTGTGTGGTTTTGTTGGCTTTGTTTTGTGGATATTGGTTTTGTTTGATCTTGTTTTGTTTTAATTGGATTTTTTGTTGTTGTTGTTTTGCTTTTTTTTCTATGGTTTTGTGAGGTTATTTTTCTAGAGAGAGAGTGGGGGTGGGGAGGGAGACAGAGACAGGGAGGGAGGAAAGAAGGAAAGGAGGGAGAGAGGGAGGGAGAGGAAGAGAGAGAACATAAGGTTGGGTGGGATAGGAAGGGTGGGAAAATCTGGGGGGAGTTGGAACTGGGAGAGAGGAAAATATGATAAAAATATATGGTATGAAAAACATTTAAATAAAAAGAGAGCAGATCTACTTTGAATTATCAAACACGGAACTGTTCTATACCAACAGGTAATGAACACCTCATATCTCAGAGGTGTTCATGAAGCACTCTCTATAAGATCTAGAAAACTGTTTCTTTTTCTTAAGAATGGCATCCCAAGAGAATGGTGTATCACCTTCCAAAAAGCCGGCATGCCACACAGTAGTAAGAAGCACATTATAGAGTCAGTCCAGCATGCTACACAGGGGTTAGGAATCAGACCACTAGAATCAGACCAGCAAGTACCACAGGGGTTAGGCGCACACACCAGAATCAGATCAGCAAGTACCACAGGGGTTAGGAGCACACCTATGAGAAGACCAGCATGCCACACAGGGGTTAGGAACGCACACTAGAATCAGACCAGCATGTACCACAGGGGTTAGGAACACACATTAGAGTCAGACCAACACGCCGCACAGGGGTTAGGAATGCACTCTGGAGTCAGACTGGTTTTAATGCCAGCTTTGTCACTTACTGCTTATATGAAACCAGGAAATGAAAGTCTCCACCCCTGTTGTTTATTGTCAAGATCCAGCGACAAGGACGGGTACTGGGGTAGGCATACACAGTGCTTATCATTCCACACGGGACAAAAGCTGCATAGGATGCAGACACTGTTACGGTAGATGAAAAAGGCATTTACATCAGCAGATTTCTCACAAGCTCCATACCCTGCTCCTTGTTTGGCCTGTCTCCTGACACTCACAAACATTTGGCCTTGGGCTAGTCTCTTCACTTACCCCTGTGAACAGCAGCATCATGCCAGTTCTGGGGACAGGACCACAAAAATAAGAAGGTATTCCTTTTTCAGCAAAGAACCGAGGGCAAGAGTTTGGGGCAAGAGCTGTGGGACTAGTTAGAAATATTTAATAAGTAGAGGGAAAGGTTTATCACACAATGAGATTCTGAAATTTCTTTTCCTCATTGATTTGCTTGACAAATATTTAGGGGACTTATTTTTCAGCTTGTGGTTTGCCAGGTGTCAAAAATAATAGAAGCACAGCCCTTGTGTGGCTCACCTTTTAGAGGGAACAGACAAATGTAGAAAGGGAGTTACAGTAAGTTCACAGTAGCAAGTGCCATTTCCACAAAAACAAGAGGCAGAAGGGGAGCGGGAGACGCAGACCTCTGGGAGGATAGAGAAAACCGAAAATCCATAAAGAGGCCCACAGGATCACAGAGGCAATATCTGAAGCCAAACAAAATAGGGTAGGAGAGTGCATCACACAGATCCGTAAGAGACTGTTCCAGGCAGAGCAAAAACTAGTAGGCACAGTCATGCATCTGTCTTTTAAAGGAAAACAAGGAGGCCAGTGTGGGCAAGGAAAAGGCAGCAAAGGGGAGAGATCTGTCACTAATAATGGGATTGTGCGTTTGGGGTATATTGTAAGGACTGTGGCTCTTACCTTGAGGGAAACGTGAAACCCACATAGACTGCAGGCCCATAAATAAATCCATACAGTTGGAAATGAGATCCAACTGTATCGCCCTGCTGCTTAAAAGAGAAGAAAGTAAAAGACTACCAAGGTTTTCTGCAGCACCTCGGAGGACATAATAACCAGCTGAAGAGGTGCAGAGAAGTGGCCAGAATCTAGATGTGGCATGAATTGGTGAGAGCAGGCCCACTGGTAGACTCAATATGAAATCTGGGAAAGAGCCCAGAACTGAGAGACACTAGGGTGCTGTTGTAAGCAATGGGAAGGTTGGGGTTGCCATTTACCGTGACAAAGAAAGCTATGAATGGAAGCATATCAGGGACAGCTCACCTTCATGGCTGAAAGCATCTTCTCTTGGTCAGTCAAAGGAAACATCCCAAATCTCAGCAGTGCACCCCAAGATAGCACAGCACAGACCCCCATCAGTGAGTCAATAATTACTTGGCAGGCAATGATTCGAGGCAAACAAAGGATCCAATGAAGGCTTAGTGTACATGGTTTTTAGGGTAATCTTGTTCCTTATTGAAATATAATTTTATAATACCCTAACAATGTATGATTCAGGGTGTGTGCGCACACGTGTGTATGTGTGTGTGTGTGTGTGTGTGTGTGTGTGTGTGTGTGTGATATTCTAGTCTAGAGAAGCCTTTAAAGTCATGACAAAAGTAACTGCCTTTGCTGAATTCCACACTTAGGAGATAGGTCAGATATTAAAGTCACGTTTCGCAGAACTAAACCTGGCAAGCAAATGTCATCTTTTTAAACCATCCACAGGAAAATGGAGCTTGGTAATGGCATCTGTGACACACAAAAGTGTTGGCAGACCAGGATGGTGTTCCTGTTTTTAATTCTCGTCCTTTAGCTTCACAGTGGTGAATTTCAGCTCTTTCTGATCATCCCATGAGCACTGAATTCTTTTTTTTTTTTTTTTTTTTTTACTTAATAATGAAAAAGTCTGTTAGTTAAATAGGAGTTCTCCTGAAAGCCTGACTCCCCACAACAACTTTCCTTCAGTGGAGGTCACCATGCATTATGAGAACACTTAGTTACAGGAAGGAGGCGAGGAATAATATTGCCATACTCCTAGGGTTTGAAAATAAGTCATTTAGCACCTAAAATTGCAATGTTCTCTGCTATCGCTGTTTTCCTAGCTTCATTAATTTTTCTCTTCCCAAGTCAGCATCTATTCTTACAAGCTTCTGTCTCCTGCTGCCATCAAAGCATTTGCATGCATTAATCCATGACACATGGGTGCATTTGATCCATAACTGATTTCTCTGCCTGCCAACCAGGAAGAAACAAGGTTCTAGAAATGAAAATAAGGAGATTAAAAAAAAAATACCCAGGAGAATAGAAAAATACCACCTTGCTCAATTTTCTCTATCCCAAATTTTCTCTAAAATGAACAGGAGCATCCTAGATGGTGTGGTTGTTAAGTGCTTTGACCTTTGAGAGCCATGAGGGAAAATTTCCTCTCGCCAGTTGAGAAGGAAGAAGAATGGAAACCAAAAGAGAATGCAAGCAACAAATACATGATACATTGGTGATAGGAAAGGAATGTACCTGACTGAAGAACAGATAGATATACACTTGGCCTTTCAAAGGCTTTCCTCACTTTCACAACAATGAGAATGTGGACCGTGACCACCCTCAGTCACTTAACAGTCTGCTACATGAAAATAAGGCAAAAATATTCAAGGGGTCTCTGTGTGTGTGTGTGTGTGTGTGTGTGTGTGTGTGTGTGTGTGTGTGTTGGCCTGGATTCACCAACTAGATGATCCCTTTCTTTAATTCCCTTTTGCCTTCTTTGCTGAAGTTCCTTGAGCTTCACCAAAGTATTAAAACAAACTAAGCCGTTTAAGTAGGGATATCTACAAATGGAAGCCAGCCGTTGGGTTGAGCCAGGTCTGGAAGTTGTAAATAAAAATGACCTGTGGTAATTCCAAAGGCAGCCGTGTCACCCTCAGGCCCTCCCCAAATCTGTCACAGTAAATGGCTCTATCTGCATTTGGATACCTACTAGAGGAAAGCACTCCAATTCAGCCTCAGTAGGCAGCCACATAAGCAGGGAAGAGCTCAAGACACTTGCACTGGAAAGACTGGATACTCTGGCATTACCTTTCCTGGCCTGACTTACATTTGTTCTCATCTCACACACCTCAGTAAAACCAACTGTACTGCCAGAGGCAGCGTTTCCGTAAGGCCACTGCAGCAAGCCTGCCACCGGGAAGTAGAGGGTCCTGCTTCAAATTCTGCTCTCCTTACTAGTCTGCGCTTTGGGGCAAGGACGCGTAGCTCCTGTGAGCTGTATATCCCTCGCTCGTAGAAAGAAGAGAGTTAACTACCACCTAGGGGTAAATATGTAGAGTAATGAAATGATTTGGAATGCTTGGCATAACACCAGCCACACTGCAATGATCGGGAGAGCTTCGCATTTGGAATTCTTGTAAATTTTAGGGCTAGCTTAGGGGAGGGAGGGCTAAGTCACATTTTTCCTTCCAAAGCCAGTTTTTACCCTGCCCCCTGTGGCCTTCAAAGCATCTGCATGCACTGGTCACAAGGCAGCCCCTTTCTTCAGATCTGGTTGTTCTGCTTTCTAGTTCACCCCTGAGACAGGGTTTCTCTGTGTAGCTTTGGCTGTCCTGGACTTGCTTTGTAGAACAAGCTGGCCTCGAACTCACAGAGATCCACCTGCCTCTGTCTCTTCCACCGATGGGTTACAGGTTTGTGCCACCTCACTGGGTTTCCTGATTTTTCTGCTTTAACTTCTGTCCTTCATCCTGACCAAAATACAAAAGAGAATGCTGTGCTCTTTGCCAGAATGTTTTTTGTTGTTGCCCTTTGAAACCCCCTATGAGTCATTTGCTCTTGGAACGTCCCACTCTACCTCTTCCGGTTGTATTTAAGGCAGATCTTAGCCACTTCCTCCCAACAATACAAGTCAATAAAAGAAGGAGAGAAGTTATGGCCATTTCTGGGGGAACACAGTAGGAAGACAGGTATTCTGCCTTGATGGAAAATACCTACCCCCCCACACACACTTTAACCACCTAACACAAATTCAGTGTTACAAATAGTACTGGAAGCTTCTATTTCCAAAAGTTCTATCGTAATGACAACATTCTTGAATTAGCATCTTTATATTGCCTTTCCTTGATGAATTGCATGATAGCCAGCACAAAGAACTTCTCACTAGACCTTATTCACACAAACAAGTACATCAATAAGGCTTTCTGCTTACAATAAGAATAAACTACCCTTACTTGTTTTCAACAATTTAATTAAATACAATTAACTCTGCTTTGTTTTGGCAACCTATTAGTGTCACAATTGAAAATAAATAGACTCATGAAAAGATTATAATTAATAAATCCTTTACACTACTGTAAAATTACTCAGATGCACTGCCTGCCAGAAATCCTTAACAACATTTGTGAAGTATGTTAATGAGGACAGTAAAAAGGAGATAATAAAGCTTCAGGAAGAACTCAGGAAGGCTTGATAATGCTTTTGACCCCTTTGGTACACATCTGATGACTGTCGGATACAGTTATTAAGAGACTCTGAGATAGTAATTGCAAATTTATCATCATCTTAAAATATCTTTAATCCATGGTTTTGCCTATTCAGGCTATTCTGTCATGATAGCTCCAGTTCCCTAGGCTCTTAGAACAGGAGAAACAGACCATTGATACCTTTTTTTTTTTCCCCTCTCTGACAAGGTTCAGAATTTTAGATCCAATGCACCTTAGATATTTAAATTTTTTTAAACAGGGTCTCACATAGTCTGTGCTGTCCTCAAACTCACTGTATAGGCAAGGATAACCTTGAATGTGTGATTGTCTTGCTTCCATCTCCCAAAGTCTAGGACAACAGGCATGCATTACCATGTCCCATTCACGCTAGGGATAATCCAGGACTTCGTGCAAACTAGACAAACGCTTTGCCAAACTGAACCCCAACCAAAGTTAAATAATTCTTACAGCTAGTATAAGCGTACGGCTATGTGAGTGTGTGCGCGTGCGCATGTGGGTGCAAGCTCACTGCGGGCATGCGTAGGCGGGGGCCAGAGTTCACTGTCGGGTGCCTTACTCTGTTGTTTCCACCTTACCTTTTGAACAGGGCCTCTCGCTGAACCGAATGCTCACCAATCGGCTAGGCAATCTTACTAGTTAACTCTGAGGACCTGCCCATCTCTGCCCTCACAGGACCAAGAATCCAGATGCTCACAACCATGCCCTGCTTTTTCACGCAGGCTCGAGCCATCCTGAGTCATGTCCATTTCATGCTTTCATGGCAGGCAATCTATTAACTGAGCCATTTCCCCAGCCCCAGCTTAGGCACTTCTTAATATACAAAGGTATTATTTTATACTTAGACTAGAAAATAAAGAAAAACATGAGAGTATGGCCTCAAGACTCGAATGGTAGGCTGGGATGAATCCCATGGACACTTTGATAGCACTGTGTTTATCAGCATATTTATGGCTTTCTTCCTTTAGTAGTTGGGCTCTGTAGTAAATAGGCAATAGATTATCTTAAGAACATCTTGATCAAAAGAAAGGGGCTCAGGCTTAGCACTGGCAAATCTTCAAGCTCAGTTCCCAGTGCACCAGAGATAATTAAAGTTAATAGAAAAGAAAAGCCACACAAGGAAGCATAGATACATGATATAAGATTCCGTGAGACTAGTGTCTGTTTTAGTACAATTATAATACAGTTGGGTTATCTTCAGAGAGACAGGACAACATTAACTTTCAGAGCACTTCCCTTCGATGGGTTATTAATTAACTAAACTTCTCTCCTGTCTGGTAGACACAGGCACTTATAAACTTGACTAGAGCACTTTTGTGTGTAATTTCATATACAGTATATTGTTAGGAGAAGGGCACTAGAAATATTGACCTGCTCATATTGACTTAGAACTCATGGCTAACTATTGAGTATTGCAGTAGAGTGATTAGCCATAAAAATCTCTATTATTTGCTGGGCTGAACACATAGATTTTGTTGTCAGAAGACTCAGATATGTTTGTGATTAATTAAGGCCAAGTTATAAAATTTATATGTGTATCTTCATTACATGATGAAATATTAAGCATATTGATGCCAGTATTAAGTATCCCATTTACCTCATTTTTTTTCTGACATTCACTATTTCCTGCCCAAGTCTGTAAGTGAGATTTTATAAATAGGGCTTTCCCCTTTGTGATAGATTAAATAGGAATAATTAGCCTCACTTATCCATAGTTAGAGCAAATAAGTATAATAATAATAACAATGGAACCAAGATGTGGACTTCTGGCTTGTTTAGTATTCCACGCTGTTCCTTCCCAACCCATCCCTTACAGCAAAAACAATTAACAGGGTGAATCCAAGCCATATAAAACAAAGTCAATTCTAATTTCCAAAGATACAAGACGATGCTTCACTCACAGGTGCTTAACCTATTCCGGGATCTGTTCTGCATACTAAGTATGTACCAACTTCTTTGATCATTCAAATTCTTATTTTTATTTATTTAAAAAAATATTTTATGTGTCTAGATGCTTTACCTATGTGTATGTCTGTGTGCCATTTATGTGCATGCAGTATATATGGAGGCCAGAAGAGGGCATGGATCCCCTGGAACTGGAATTAAAGATGGTTGTGAGCCTCGTTGTAGGCTCTGGGAATAGAACCCAGAAAATGCTCTTAGCTTTTGAGCCATCTCTCCACCTCCCAAATAATTAATTGTAAATGAATAATACGCCCTACATTGAAGGGACATGTGACGTACAGAAAAGAACAGTCTAGACCAGAATGAACCCATGTGTTTCTTCTTGCAGCTGAACAGGAAAGTCTATAATGTCACATGTAGCATGAAATAGCAGCTGGATGATGACTGTTCTTGGGGTGGTTGCTGTGGTTGCTTTTTAAATCACTGCCGCCCTATTTAGTCACTCGGTGATTCCAAGATAGAGGCTGGGTTCGATGTAAACTATTCTGTGATTGATTAATGATGCCTGCGATGGTATCTTCAGAGAAAGAATGAACTGGCTGCCGAGAGTTCGTGAGTGAAGCACCTTCCCGTATCTTTGGAAATTAGCGTCGACCTTGTTTTATACGGCTTGATTTTACCTTGTTAATTATTTCTGGTGTGAGGAGTGAGTTGGGATGGAGCAGTGCACATCCTAAATAAACCATTGAAGGCCTTGGGGATATTTTTAGAATCGAGAGAGATATGTATTTGATAACGACAGGGATTGGAAAGGAAGATTTCTTGTCTGATTCTAGAAGCAATTTCTACCTAACCTCTTACTGGGCTGTGGGCCTTGCATGTTGTATTTGAAAGACAGAAAATTCAATGTTTTAGCAAAAAAGACACTGCTGCAAATGATCAAATCACTTACCAGAAAGGTCAGCCCACTTTACAATAGTCTACATAATTTATAAAATCTCAACATGATAAATGCCAAAAAGAAATCTTATCGGAAAAGTTAGATTGTAGTTGGAGAGAATTCTTTCCCAGTGTGAATGATTTACAACTTCATTTTGAGTATTATAGAAAAATTTCCACTAAGGCCATTTCTCCTCTGCTGTTGTTTCCCTGTGTGCGGTACAGCAGTCTCCAGAGTCTGCTGGCCAACAATAGCCCTGAAAATTTTTCTTGCAAATGAGTTGCTGCTCACCAAGCAAAGAAACAGCAGATCCATGTGCCCAGCTTTACCTCTTTGCCCATTGAACTGAAGGCAAACTCGTTCCTCAAAAGTACTGCCTGATACAGACTAAGCAACATTCTCAGCAAGCAAGGCCCTTAGCTGACATAAAACAGAACAATGGACCTTGCACAAAACTTTGTCTTCTAATTCCGATTGGCTGAGATCACCTTGCTGGCATTTTCCTAGCAATGCATGGCTATGATGGACGCAGGACTCGACTAAGAGTTCCTGCATAAGCTAAGCTTTCTTCGTTCACTTGGAATGATTTTTCCATATTTTGCCATGTGGAACAATGAGGATAACACTACCCATCATGTGCTCCAGGTAAAGCGTGATGGAGAAGGGTTCACGTCACATTGAACTCATTATACAATAAATGGAAGGAGCACTCAGACACTGGAAGGAAACCCTAGTTTGTTATCCCAAGCCATGTCCCACACCACAGGGACATGACCAGATCAATAAACCTATTAATTAGACTGTCTTCATGAAATGAAAAGATGTTCTACCTCACACAGTTATTGTGAAGGCTAATGTTTAGGTTCATTTTCATATTTGCTCATCATCAGCAAGTATTCAGTTGCCTTCACTGTTTGTAAACACGGTTTTCATCATGACCAGCATTTTCTATCTCACAGAAATTATGAGCTTATGTTAAGTAGGCATTACTTTAAAAAAAGGGGGGGTCATCTCTATTATAACAGAACAAAAATACAATTCTCTGCCCCCAGTAGATGGCAAATGACATTGGATGAATACTGTATATCAAATGTATGCCACATTAAAAATAAAAGGGGAGATTTTTTTTAAAGGAAAGTGTGAATGGTAGATTATAAGTCAAATGAAAGTAGGCAGGAATTTTAGGGGCAGAAAAGTTTAAGCAGGAGTACTGGTGAGGGACAGGGAAAATGAGGAAACAGGAGAGAAGAGTTAGCCAAAATGAAGGGTGTATGCAAAGGCTATATGGAACTCAACTCTATTGCAACCCAGTTAAAAACTGTAACTGGAGGGGATAGTGAAACATATGTCCTATGAAAGCACAGGGAAGAAATAATGAGTGCTGAAAATAAGTGACTATCGTAGCCCAGCCCTAATCTGTACTACTCCCCCTGTCCCAAGGGTCAGGGAACATCAAAGAAGAAAATGTGGAAAGTGATCACTTATTGATCTTGTAGGTCTGATAGAAAGCTGGAGATTGGCAATCCACAAGCCATGAATTCACTCTATCTTCTTAGTAATTCTTCAGCAGCTGTCAAAAATATTGCCCTACAAATGCTCACCCACTGACCTCAATTCCGGAGTACCTCTCCTGAATGTAACATTTTTACATTCTCAGCAGATGAAGAGCAACAAGGAGCAACCAAATCAATTCCATTGGATGTAACTGTATCTAAGAAGCATCCACAAAAACCTACATCCCTCTGCCTTTTATCATTTTGTTTCATAAAAAAGAATTGATTGAGTTTTCACTGTGACAACTACTATTTTTAATTTAAACTCCTATGAACACTAATCTCTGGTCATAAAATTGTCTTAACAAAAGTGGTCTTCCAACTTCCATAACCACAGCTCAGCGAAGAAGAGGAGTATCCAATTCCCACCTATTACAACTATCTAATGGAAAGAGTCCTAAGAGATAAATTTCTGAAAAGAAACCTGTATGAAACACTGTTTTTGTGAAATAAGATGAACCTGTTATCAGGTTCCTATAAAGCAATGTTCTAGCTCTATGGACATAAAAGTACCAAAAGAACACACTGCAAAGGGCCACAGTTAGTGTCTACACAATATCACTACACAAATAATAAATGTACACAGAATGATAAGATATACACATTTTAGCAATTAGAATCTAAATTACCCCCCCCCCCATACACACACATCCTTTTCTCTCTCCAGGGCCTGATGTAACTTAGGCTGTCTTAAGATGATCTTGAGCGTCTGTCCCTTCGTTCATTTATATCTCCTGAGGGCAGAGGCTACAGGTATGCGCCTCCACGCATAGGAGGTGCTGGGGATCAAACTCAGGTCTTCATCTATGGTAGGCAAGCATCCCAGCAGCCTAACCTCAGATTAATTATCTTTGGGCCATGATTTAGGATGAGCTTAAAGGCTAGTCTTCTTTAGCAATTTGAAGTACAAGATGAACAAATATGCATCATTCATTCTGTAGGGTTAACCAAATAGCACACAGCAAACTAATTGATAATGAGAAAACTAAACCAACAGTGATTTATAATTAAAAAGCAAGACCACAGCAATTGAAAATCACTAGCAACTAAAACAACACTCACGATACACTGATAACAAATTGTCTATTCCCAAATGAGATAAATTATAATTATCTGCACGCAGAAACTTTGCAGTATTTCTAAGAGCTGCCATCCAGGTTTCCTATGAGGACACTAAATTAAGAATTCTCAGGAACCTCAGTTGTATGTCATTTGCAGGAGAATAATGACATAGGTGGCTTTATAATAAGTCGCCTTTATTCTTGCATGAAATAAATGCACTTGTTTAAAGAACAACCGTGAAAAAGAAATAATATTGGCTTTCAAGATATATTTATGACATACTAGTGGGTTGCAAACTAGATTCTGAGAACTTTAATAAAATATTAAATTAAGAGTTTTATGTGGGCATCACAAGTACTTCTGGATGCTTCTCTCATTTTTATTACATTTACCGATTACCCCTTCTCCTAAGCCTTAATTTAAAAGAAAATTAATTATTTTTTTAGCTGAGATTCAAATGAGACCTCTGATTAGAACAATGGCCTCATTATATAAAAACTCTCAGTTGAATGGAGCCCCCGTAATAACAATTCCTCTGCATATAAAAAGCATAGAGTCAAGTGTGTGGGCCTATTGGGCAAAACTCAGGGCAGGACTCGAGTGCACACAATTTTGAACCAAGTCAAGACAGACGTGCCTCCAATGTCCCGTCTTAGTACCTATTGACCTTGCTTCCTTTTACTTGGCTTTCATACACATATTTAATAAATTCATTAGGAATAAAAATGTTGGAGCTGGAGATAACCTTGTCTGGCAGTCTGCAGAAAGGATTTCACTCTTAGCCAAGGTTTGTTGTGGCCACCCGCTGTTTATGAGATAAGGAAAGCACACATAGAGGTTAAGATTCAGGATCACTTTCAAATGCCACAGAATCTTCTTACATTGGGCTGGGCTCAGAGGCAGCTCAGAAGAAGTTCATTCCTCAAGATGTGTGTCTAGTCTTCAGTTGTCTCACACGTCAGCACCCCCCTAATGTCCTCTCTCGTCTACTTAACTCATTTGTTGCCATGAGGGGTTTTATCTTTCTCACCTATGAATTGTCCATGAAGTTCAATTCGTTTTAGCCAACGTCTCTTGGAAAGGGGTATTTTTGCAATGAATCTTTCTACGTGAAATAGATAAAATGAACAAACCATTTCTTGGGGGGCAGTTTAAAGATTCGTTGTCTGAAAACATATACACCTATCTATGGAACATACAGATTGCCTCCTTCGAAGTGTGAACAGTGTTCATTGATTCCTTCCAACTGTCGCCTCTGGAGCCTTGGTGATCAACGGGGCATGGGGAAATGCTTAATCTCAGCCTCGACCCCTATTCTATGGTCATCTCTCCCCACTGTATCTCATAATATTTTTAAAAGCTAATGTGGTCCTTTTCCACAGCATGTGAGTATGAAGATATAAAGGTCTTGTTTAGGAAAAGCCCAGTTGACCATCAAGTATTTATTGAAGCATTACTCAATCTTTATTCTGTAGCAAGCTTGGCCTGCTGACCCTGATCTAAGATGTGTGATTAATGCTAGGGCTTGGTAATACTTCCCTTCAATTTAGATGCTTTATTGAAATCTAGGAGCTGGAATTCTGAGAACTGTGTAAGTCAATCTGTTCTTTATTCACAGAACTGAGAAATAAGACAATACCCCTGGGTAGGTATATCCAAAGGCTTTGATTTGGGATTGAGTGGTAGAGAGCAGCCTAAAAAATTGTCTAGTAAGGATGGAGTAGAGGTAAGCTTTGGTAGGGTCATGAGAACAGTGACCATACCTGAGGGCATCAAGGTCTTCTGACCTTCAGGACCCAGGATAAGATTTAGTTTGATGCCTTTCCTACATAAAGGAAGTCCTTCATCAACAGACAGACCTTGCAGTATTCAATACAACTTCTGAGAGGAAAACTTCATGATAACATCATTTCTGTTTTCACTTTGGGGACTGTTATTACACAACATCAGGAGGGAGAAAGAAAGAGTGGGCTAAGAGAGTTTTCTGTGTGCTTTGAGGATATTACCTTTGAGGGATTCAATTAGTTTACACAACTTGTTTAAAAAAATCATCTTTTCTTTATCCCAAGAAGGGGGAAATTGCCTGTCTGGTGTATTCTTTACTACAAAGCTGAAGTGAATTTTGTGTCTTCAAATCAAAAAACAGTGAAAGGTCTCTCTCTGCCTGTTAAGGGGAGCTTTTTCTTAAGTCCCCCAAGCTGATCCCTGTAAGACTTTTTCAAACCTAAAGGGGAAAAGAAAGCTCATTGTCAAAAATAAAAATTCTTGGCATTCAACATATGACTACATGTATAAATAAAACATCTATATATCCTACAGCCATAAGTACATTTTAAAGCAGTAGTTCTTCAGATTATTTTGCTTAATAAAATAGCTGTCAAATATCAAAGAGTTAAGTATCTATACAAACACATACATTCCTATACACATATATGCTATACTGATTGTTAGGATTTTGGAACAAAACCTACCTGCTTCTGGGTTGCCTAGCAACTTATGATGTCATCATGTGTCACCGGCCAGGAAGGCGTGGTTACCTTACCCATTAAAGCCAGACATGTGGTCTCTCTCTTGGTCCTCTCTTCTCTTGCTCTCTTAGTCCTTTCTCTATCAGGGCGCTCCCCTCTCTTTCTCTCTTTCTCCCCATCATGTCCTGCTCTCTCTTCTCTCCCTCTCTTCATATCCACCTAATAAACCTCTTTTATATATAAGATCTGTCGTACGCCTAATCGTCTTTATTTGTTTAGCTTGTCCCATAACCTTACACTGATTATTTGCTTTTTATATTACTATCCATTTGAATGGTATCCACATTTTAATTCACATACAAATGACATAAATCCAAAATGTCCTTGTGCTCACATGCCCAAACACACACACACACACACACACACACACACACACACACACACACACACGTCAAAACAACCAAAAAAAACCCTACAATTTTACCAAAACCTCCATCAATTTTTTTGTTGTTGTTGAATAACCTAGCAAGTATGTTCTGGACCTCTACTACACGAAGCCCCTTAGTAACAGTGAGATATAAAGGATGAATACATTTTCAGAATTCTCTTCTTCGGCATTTATCAGTGCATGTGATGTGAGTGGACACTTTTGATGGCGTCCAAATAAGAAAGGAATGTTTGTAAAATTTAGATAAGCAACATTGTTTCCCATCTGCAACTGTTTCCAAAACTTTCATACTCTTACATTGTCCATCTCCCAGAGAAGAATATATCACAAAGAAATTGTTTCCCTAACATCCAACCCCATTTTCCCAATAAGGATCTTTATGAAGCGTAATTTCATTAATACTGGTTTACACTGTCTATTATTATAAAGGTCTTAGGAAAGAGGCCTCAGGAGAGTTTTTTTACCCATCTCCCCTTCATTTTGTTTATTTAGAAATGGCATTTGATTTACTTCTAATTTAATCATTAAAACTCTATAGCTAATTTTAAGACTGTCTTTAAAGGTAGCATATGCTTATGAAATGAATTAAAAACACAGACTCACAAGTAAAACTTCTAAACCATGGCTGTGGTACCCTTGAAAGCTCAGCAACTATGGTTACCTGCATAAAATTTATATAACATTGGGCCCATCAATATTATGCCATAGATGGGGTGGGGTGGTGGTGGGGTGGACACAAGAAACCTTATCCCTCCCTGAAACTCTATAGGCAGCCACAAGCTCCTGCAGGAAAGAGAAAAGTTTTCTTACCGCTGGTAAAGACACTGGTAAGTTGCTGGTTGGTACTCCAGTAAATAACCTCCCTCCATATTTCTGTAAGCAATCCTCATCAAACTCCTTGGTTCACACATACATAAAAAAAAGACATAGTGGGGCTGGAGAGATGGCTCAGGAGTCAAGAGAATACACTGGTGTCGCAGAGCACCTGAGTTTATTTCCCAGCACGCACACTGAGCAGCTCACAACCATCTGCAGCTCCAGTTCCAGGGCGTCCAACACCCCTGGCCTCCTCAGATAACCCCACTCATGTGTACGTCCTCATCCACATACACATGCATTCACACAGTTAAAGATGAAGATAGTCTTTTTTAAAAAGACATGATGGTAGAAGGGAAAATAGTGGGGAAGAAGAGGGTAAATGAGGGTGCAAGAAGAACAAGGGATTGTAATGGTAGGCTGAATATGAGCAAAAGCATTATCTACAGACATGGAAAATGGATATCAAGGCCCATTATCACGTATAACTAATACATACAACTTAAAAATTACGGCCTCTAAGTCTAAGAATTTTTTTTTCAGATTTCACTAGTACTGCATGAACTATGTTCATAATCTTTTAACATTGTTTGTATTTCTTCAAATAGTTTTAAAATAGTTTTTCTGCTCCTTGTCTTCTTCACTCAGTACTTTGTCTTAGGGCCTTGTCCACATGAGCACATAAAAATATAACTCATCCTTCATAATGGCCGTACTGCATCCAGTTGAATAGATGTGTGCCATAATTTATTTTATCAATCCCATTTTGATGGAGCTGAAACTCTGTTGTTGCCATTAAAACCATTGCTGCAGTGACTATACCTCAACATAAATCTTTTCACACGTGTCTACATTTTTTTTCTTGCGATAAGCTTCTGGAAGTAGAAGTGCGTGTCTACCTTCACACATTTCACATTTCAAGAGCTACCACTGAAAGGCTGTGGGAGAAATGGTTCACCGGCTACAGCATACTCAAACAGAAACCCTTTGCAGTGTGTCAACTTGAAGTTCAGATCATCACCTCTAATAAAGTTTAAGAAATTAGCAGTTGACAACTAATGTTCATTTGAGCCACTGCTAAAGACTCTTTAGTTTGCAGTGGAGCAAAACATCTACTGTCCTTAACTATGAACTGAACACACAGTCTTGTGCTATTTATGGATACTGCCACCGTTCTGTCCCAAGTCCATGGCGGTGGCAGGAAATACGTATTTATATCTCTAGTTGGCCAGTATTTTAGAGTTTTATTTGATGTCCATAGCTGCAGTCAGACTCTTGAGGGTGGTCAATATCATCCATCAGATGATCAATGCATTATTACCAGCACCAGCTTACACCAAATAACAGCTTGTCTGCTCCAATCCTAACACTAATCCACTGCACTTAGCAGCTTTGCTGTAGTCGGCATTCCTAACAGGAAAGTGCACAACCACAGTTGTATCCGCTAGTTCTTGCACACGAAATCTATAAAGCGGCCCTTTGTTGAAAAGCATCTAAAACATACCCCTCCAGGCAGTTTTCTGAAATGTAGTCTTCAATGGTAGGGTTAAAACTTAATGTCAGACATGCACAAATTGTTGTTGATTTACCTGAAATCCTTGTGTTAAAATGGGGGGGGGGGGGGGATGTTCACCAGATAATAAAGTCATAAATGTGAGCCTCTAATATTTATGGTTTACTTAATCCAGTTTTGAATCTTGTCAAGTATAAATTATACAGACATTCTATTCAGAGCAAGCTTTTATATATCATTTCCAACGTCAATGAAATCGCATTGACTCAAGAACAAATGAATCATTGTTTACCACTCACTTGTGTCTCATGTAATTCATAGATATATAATTTTATTTTACTGAGGGATTCCAGGGATTCTTTTCTTGCAAAAAAATTTTTGAGAAGATTTATATTCCATTGTTTCAAAGATACCCCCCACACATCCACCCACATACCCCAAATAAATTAAGCATAAAAATTGTCATCATAAGTCATATATCCATACCAGAAGCAAACCTAATCTTAAAAGACTCATTTAACAGACCATGCATTCTTTGTCTCCTGTGCATATCCTGTTGAGTGTGAAGAATGTAGGATGTTCTAATTACTGAAAACATTGGAGACACTGCCTCTGAGTCTTCATTGGTGAATCTGTCCTTTAAAAATTAACTGTCCTTCCAAAGTTCTGGTATAAGGATGGGGGGAAGGGTGGAGAAAGAGGCACAAATATTTTGCAAGTTGTCACAGTAACTTCCTATGTCATTGCCCGGATTAAAAAAAAAGAAGATTCCAATATTCAATTATTGACATTACGAATCTTTAATCTACAGCACATTTTACTCAGTTATGTAATTTTAAATTTCAGTTTCATTTGATTGACTGTTTTAATCTTCCTTAACTAGTGAGTAAGTGAAAATAAATGGTGCATTCCTAATACTATAAATATGAAAAATAGGAAGAATTTAGGGGTTGCAGGCGAATACATTAAAATCAATCAGTTTTCTAGTTAACATATTCTCATTCTGCTTGTGTACAAAGCCCCTACATTGAGGAGACAGATCACAAATGTATGGCCTTACAAAAACACTGTTCCAATCTCGTGTTCTGACAGCAGAAATTGGCCCAAATCTCTAACCATTTTTCCCCTAACAGGCCCTGGCTGCCTGGTGCTATCCAGGTGAGGCACAGTCTCAGCAAGGGGAACGGCTCGTCAAATTCCTCTCATCTGTCAGTGTAGTGGATTATTTCTTGAGAGACTGAAATTGCCTGCTTGCAATCGGAACACCATCAATCTTGCTGTGGAGGGGGACTGGGGAGCTTCCTGAGGTGCTGGCTGGAGGGGGAGGGGCTGCCATTCCTAAGCAGGTGAGGAGGGCTAGAGCCCCCCCATACACACACAGGCACACACACACACACACACACACACACACACACACACTCATAGTGAAAGATTTGTCATTTTGCACATTTCCACATGCTCGGAAGGCGTGCCACGTGCACTGTTCTACCTTCTGTAGGGGGTGATTTTTCAAGCTTAGGCCAATGCAGTAAAGCTGGTATCTGCTGCTGCCTCGTTTTTCCTCATCATGTCACTCATTTTCACCAATTTGAGAGAATGAGATTATGTTTTCCCTTTTGTATTCGTTTATCCAACTATTTATTTATTTACTTATTTATTTATTTGCTCATTTAGGGGTGGATTGTCAACAGATAACTGGTCCTGGTGGGTTTTTGTTTCTTTGTTTGTTTGTTTGCACATACATTTTATTAGTGTCCCTAAAGATTGAAGACCCACAAAGGAAAATGCCACATCTGAGGGAAAAAAAAAGGAAAAGAAAAGAAACACATTTTTACTCTTAAAATGGAAGCAGAAGAGCTCCTTAAAGAGTGACTGAAATAATATAGAAGATTGCTGTGACCAAGATCTATCACTCTAATTGTAGAAATCCTAAGTTGAATAAGCACATTACATAAACCAACTGGACTTCCAAATTGACATCGTTTTTTTTTTTTTTGTTTTTTTTTTTTTTTTCCAAATCAACATAGTTTTAATCCCCCTGCATCTAAAGGAGGCATTTGTAGTTGCTCCTTTTCCACAATAAGGCTGAGATAGTGCTCAAAGAGTGAGTATTTGGAGGAAGAGTTATTGGCAACATAGTTCCTGGGGATTCTTAAGGGAAGGCTCTAACATCTATTGGCTGATAATGAGCAAACTCCACGGTCAGTAAGAGAGAACGTGAGCAATGAGCTTAGTTTCAGTCAGGATCTTGTATCTGTTTCTCAGTTTTAAAAATATTTTAGTAAGACCTGAGATGGTAAGAACTTCCTTGTTACACATGTCAGCTCCAGCTCCCATAAGTGAATAGACACACACTATGTAAGAGTCCACTACCCGCACAGCAGCCAGTAAGAGAGGTCGTCATCGCTGGCATGTCCAGGCCGTGCATCACCTAGTTAGAAAACGAGAGCAACAAGCTTTCGTGCCGGCCAAGTGGATTTATTAGCAGTATAAACAGTAGATTTTGACTCATTCAGCATCTCCGACTTACAGGTCACAGTCCCTTGGACAGGGCATCTGTATGCTTGCTATTTATAGGGAAATTCACAGCGCACAGAGCACTTTCCGCTACTTGGGGGGTCATCCTCTCATCCCCCTCCCTCGTCTCCTGATGGGGTCAGATATGGGACATCACTTATCCAAAGTCATGGCGGGAAAGTTAAGTGACAGAGTATTGATCAGTCCCTGGCCTGGCCCCCACCACCTGCCACCTGTTTAATGGCTCCCTGTATTGGCATGACCTTAAAGTTCCCATAGATTATATCGGACGGTCCTCACAGAGGCTACCTGGCATTGTCATTTTGCACCAGTGGGCATCCCCCCCCCCGTGGCAGAATTACATGGGCATGACCTCCATTGGCAACCATTCTTTGGGTGGTTTCAGGCCAGTTACCCAGCCCCTCCAAACTTCCACTTCCGTTCTCTGGGAGGACAAAAAGAGACAAAACTATATCCACTTACACAATGATTAAACTAACAACATGGATTAACCCCGAACATGGTGCCTAGCACTGTCGGGATTAATGGTTCCTTTATCTCATTGTTGAGCATTACAGAGAAAGCGCATTCCCCAGGTTATTTGTATGACCATGTAACAAGCCAAAGACTTTTCTTGCCAGAACAAATTGGCGATTAAGTGGTTGGAGGTAGCTCAGGGATCCCCAAATCCACGATTGTGTTCCCTCCATGTTGGCACCGAAGCTTCTGGCAGGAATCTGGCTCTTCCCGTGCCAGGGTCTGCACACAGGACACGGAAAATACAGGCAAGCAGCACCGGAGGCAGCAGCGTGGTTTCCATGCCCACATGCAGGGGCACCAGCGCCCTCTCGCTCGCTTGCTGACCTGGCTTATGGAAGGAAGGCGGCTGGGACCCCGGGACAGCTGGCCTCCGCCCCCGGCCCTCCTCTGCAGCTAAGGGCTGCAGAGCCCGCAGGCGTATTCTGGCATGCACCCTCCCAGTTCTGTGCAGTCCGCCCCAGCCTAGAAGCTGAGCTCAGGAAGCAGCAAAAGGCACCCTGCGGAGCCAGGAAAGACAGCACGCAGACGACCTGCGCACCAAGACACCCTGTGGATGGCAGGAGGCCAGGGAAGGGTATGGAGAGGGTCCTGGAGGGAGGTCGGCAGCACTCCAGAGCTGAGGAGCGGGAACTTGGGTGTGCAACCGGTCCCCAAGCGTTGAACTTGACCATCAGAGGGGGCCACCAGGACTGTGGAGGCAGGGGTGCGGCGAAAGGACACAAAGGCTAACTACAGCTACTCGGAAGGAAGCGGTTTTTTGAGAACCAACCTGGAAGCTTAAGAACAATCGCACCGGGAGAGACTTTGTAATGAGGAAGCTGAAGAGGCAAAGAAAGGAAAATCCGGATTGGAGAGTGAGGTGAGGAAAGAGTTAGAAGCCGAGAAAAGAAAATTGCAACAAGAACTAAAAAGAAGGGGGGGTGGGGAATAAATAAAAGAAATTTTCAAAAATCATGCCAGAGCGAACTTGTTCCTGAAACTGCCAACAGAGGGAAGAATACAAGGGTGGGGGCGCGGAACACACTGGAGGAGCCAAAAGTAAAGAAAGGAGGGGAGAGAAGACAGGATGCAAATTAAACCAGAGACGGCATAGTAAGTCACTGTTTCCTTTTCTTTTTCATTGACAACTTCTAAAGTTAGTCTAGTCACTAACACATCCATGGAATCCTTATCCACAGAGACTGATAATGACAGTGTCTACACTAGGTATAAACTCACATGTCTCCTTTCTAAATCCCCCAGTTTTGAAAGTTACCCCCACCTTTTTGTAGAATTTTTTTTTTCTCTGTTGTCTAAATCGAAATCATTCTAGCAAGGTGTGTGGAAGAGGGTGGGAGGAGGGGGCTCTTCTACAGAAACACACCTTTTCTGAGAGACTGACAGAAACACCTCCAGGGCGCTCTTGATACACCCTACTTCCCCCGGAGCATCCGTCCCACAACTTGTCTTAGATTCAAAGGCAAACTGCCCACACTGTGGCAATTTCTGTCACTCGCTCTCCGCCATCTGTTGAAGGGACCACGGTGAGCCTGGGGGAGCCTGCCGAGGCGCCAGCTCCCCCACTTACCTGGTCTGTGCAGGTGGTGCTGCTGGAAGGTGTGCTGGAGGGACCCATGGCAGAGCAGCATCGCACACGCACTTATCCACAAGTACAGGACCCAGGACATCGCAGAGACCATTGCCATTCTCTAAAGAGAACATGAGACACAGGTTACCCCCGGCTTCAAGCCCCTGGTGTTTCCGGCCGACTGAAGAGGGAAGTAGGATCTCAGACAAAGTATTCTTTTGCTACTTGGCTGGCTAAAAGGCACGTCCCTGCAGAGGTCATGCCAGGGAGTAGGGTTAAAGACCCTTTCCAGAAGCTTATAAATATGTCCCTTAAGTTCTGTAAGAGAAAAGGCCAACAAAGCCCCAAAATGCAGAAATAAAGTTTTTGACTGTCAGTCAGGCGGATGAAAACATCTCATGCCCATAAAAGCATCCAGTTTTGCACAAAGATCTGCAAACTAGTTTTCCCAGGCATTCAATAGCTGTAGACGTCCCCATCGTAACTTCATTGCAAGTCTGACATAAGCCTGGAAGAAAAGAGTGGGCTCTTTTTATTTTTTATTTTTTTAATTCTACAGTCATGAATTTTTAAACGCAATGCTGTCTTCTAAACTAAGTAATCATTTCTCAGAGGGATGCTGTAATCTCCCAATAGAACTGATCTTTCTGACTGGACTTGAAATCAGAAGGAACTGTGTCTTTAGCCGGAAGGAGTTTCAAAGGCAAGGTCTATGCATCTATCCTACAGCAAGCCAAATTTACAGTATTGCTTTGCTTCCTAAGATCCCATGTGGCATTTGCTGGAGCGTTGATGAATATGCATATACAGGTGGTGTGTGTATTTATGGGTGAGCATATACCTTTTCTCAGGCGCCGAAACTTTGACAGTCTTATCTGCACCTATGAGCATCTCAGGAGCTACAGAAGCTCAATGGCACTACATATTGTCCAATTTCCCAAACAACACCTTATGCTGCATTTCATATTGCCAAATTAATCAAACTTGAAGCATCTTCCTTAGTCAGACGGTGACAGGAGACATCCTCTATAGAAGAATTCAGTTAGCGACATGCCTTCCTCTCTGAGAGCTCAGAGAGGGGCTGTACAATCAAGGTTATGTTTTCATCCTTCCTTCTGTCAAACGATACCCTTCAACAGTTTCCACTGTACATTGAATAACTGCTCATGACCTCCCAGTATGCCTTCCTTATTTGTGGAAATTGGTACTCTTTGGAAACCAGTGATGTTCAGCAAAAATAAACATCATGCACACACATATCTGCTTGGACATAATTCTGGGTACTTTGCAGGTTTCAGGGAGATGGAGCGTTTCAGAAGGGCTTTGAGGGTGACAATGGATAAACACGACAACTGTAATTAAGTGCCAAGTGGGAGAACATTCTTCCAACAGCATGGAGCCATCCATGCCCCAGGCGGTGACTCAGGTGGACCACTCACTTTCTAATTAGTTTCTAGTTTGGTGGCCCACTATTTAGTTTTGTATACAGCATGCTTTGCTTCATTGTATTCAGAACTAGCAGGAGAGCATAGATGCACTCTCATCAGCAGAGATAAATAGATATATCCCTCCTGTGAATCCCCAAATGAATGCATTTTAGAGCCTTTCAGAATAGCCTGCAAATTACAGAAAGACAAAACAGAGGTGACCCCGTATGCATTTGCTATTTGCCAATCGCTGTTAAAATGCACCGGAAATTTAACTCAGGGAAAAAAATCTAGCCATCATCAAAACTTAACAATTCTTCAGAGACTGCTTTCTCTTGCTCATTTTAAACCCACATAGACCTCAGTACACAGGAAGATGCTATGACTTAACAATTACAATGCTGCTCTTTCTTCTTTCTTTCTTTCTTTCTTTCTTTCTTTCTTTCTCCCTCCTCCCCCTCCCCCTTAACTTTCTTTAATTCCCAGCATTACTCCCCAGGCTCCTGCATATCTTTCCCTGCTTGCTCCCTGACAGAGCTCTGCTCTGTGGCAGTAAGTGTTTTCCTCCAAATAATGCAGCTAGCCTTGCATACTTCTCTGAATATGTTACAAAGCTGCGTTCTGGATCTTAAGTCTTTACAGAGGCTTTCTTACCTGAAAAATCCAGCCAAGAGCAGGGCACTCTCCTAGTGTTCATTGGAAAGAGCTAACACTTTTTAAAATCCATCTGTGTCACAGTTCTGAGATTTTTTTTTCAAAGAGAACGCTTCCCGGCAGTTCTTTATCAAGAATTGAAAAAAAAAAAAAAAATCAAGCTTTCCTCCTCCAGTCCTATTTTCACAGTTGAGAAGACGTTGGGTTCGTTCACTGTATTGTCAGAAAAGGAACCAAGGTTTGAGGGGCGGAAACCTTGTCATTTTCACCTTTAAATCATCTCCTGGCGTCACCTCTGTCTGACGAGACCTTTGAAGTGATGGTGAGCTAATGTAGTTTCCTGATGAGAAGCAGTTTATAGCCGCGGACGCGGACGGACCATCCCCACTTCAGCACATTCAGGACAGAGTTAGGCAGCGAAATGTAGGAGCAGGGCTGCTATACCTCCTGTAAGTAGCGGGAGTCTGTTTCAGTACACCCCTCCTCTCTAAAGTCTCACATGTCTTAAAGTGACATTACCCTTGATTGTAGATGAGGTAAATTCTAATAACTGCCCTTAACTCTCCCACGACCCAAGCAGTGTCTTAATACAATGTCGCCTGCTGATCTGTGGTGTTTTTATTTTTTATTTTTTCTTATACCGTTCTCATGCTAGGGGACTGTGAGGGAAAGAAAAATGAGGGAGAAAAGACAGCATGCAAAATATTGATGGTGTTAATGGCTTTTAGGCTTCAGACAGTAAATGGGAAAGGGAAGCAGGCACCATGTCTTACCTCTGAGTATTCTTTGTGCCAGCAAGCTAACTGAATAGAGTTAGACTTGTCCTGACTTTTTTTTTCTGTTAGTTGTTTTGTCAGCTATTTCTTGGAATTCGATTTATATGGGATATAACTGATGTTTGTGTTTCTAAGCCAAATAAAATCTTCGGAGCTATTTAACATGTTTAATAAGTAGAAACATACCATTGCTAGCAGCAGAGACAGTTAGGATGAAGAAATATGCTCAAGGTTCTTTGTGAAAGTATTTTTTGCTTTCTTTAAATAGCATGCTGAGATGGAAAGGGAAAACACTCAGAAGCTCAGTAGCATCTCTAGTACTATGGTGTGAACCCTGGCTTCCCTGGAAGTATACTATGATTGTACTTAAACTTCAGAGGCGCATGGGAGGTGACCTACTTTTCTTTTATAGGCTGTGGCAGTGATAATTCTCCAAAATGCCCATTCAATTGCTTCACAAGTCACTTTTATCACACCTACTATGTGCTAGATGCTTGGGATAAAGCAGAAAGCAAGACCGGTGTGATCCCCACTGTCAAAGGTCACCACCCTAAATCCTCTACATTATTTTCAGACATGGTTCTCACAACCTTCTTGTCTTGAAAAACTTCAAAGTTTCTGAGAATTCCAATTTCTTCCCCCTTTTGTGGGCATTATAAAGAAGGCTGAATGCTGGGTGTATCTTTGAGAACAATATCCTTTCTCATGTTCTCTCTTTTTCTCTCTCTCCCTTCCCCCCTCTCTGGATCGCCCTCCCTCTCTTCTTCCCTCCTTCCCTTTGGCTCTCCCTCCCTCCACAAACCAAATTTCAAAACTAACAATCAAATGAGTTAAGAAGGACAAGTTTTCAGTTTGGATTTGTGTGTTTATTTCATTGCCTCATTATTGTTGTCTATAGGAAGTTCGTTCAGAATCAAGACAACAGTAGAAACAGCCACAGGAGCTGGGGTCAAAGTTTGTCAGACCTTCCCCACATGCTCAGACTGTTCTGAACTCTATCTTGTAAAGCATAACCTAAAGTGTTTTACTAGTGTAGAAGGACAGGCTCCATCTCACAAGTGAGGAATATGGAGGGAAGACAAGGAAGCGAAAAGAACTCTTTCAAGCTAAAGAAGCACAAAGTGAAAGGGTGGGTTCCAACTTAAATGCTCTGCATGGGAGCCATCTTGTCAATATTCCAATAAAGGGATTTATGAAAAAAAATAATTTAAAAATCTGTCTTTATGTTTTTATTTGTTTTACAGTAAGGGAGTTTCAAGATTTACTAGTCATCTATTCTAGAGTCATAGATTATTCTAGACATTTGAAACATCTATGTGTTCAAGACAGGCTTTACCCCATGATTTTGGGGGGTCTGACTTTGGTTTTCAAATAAATTTACATTAAAGTAAATTCATACATGCTAACAAATGCCATCATTTTGAAATACTATAACCTTACAATTTTCATTTCTAGGGATTAAACAGAGGATCACCATAGTTGCTCAACTATAATTCAGTTTTAATACAATTGAAGCATGGACTCATGGGTCATGTTTAAGGCACTGCAGAAAACTTTTGAGATATATGAAAAGCTAAGAGATTTGCTGTAACATTCTACACATGTATATGACGGGTGAAATGAATGAATGAAATAGGGATGTTAACATTGCTCCATTTATATCTTCCCAAAACATGCTTTACAATCTATTATATTGCAGCCAGTGATCTTTTCCTTGATAACATAAACATTAGAAAATATTGAGTGTGTGTGTGTGTGTGTGTGTGTGTGTGTGTGTGCGCGCGTGCGTGCGTACCTGTGGTATGCAGAGTATGGTCCCTGTGTGTGCAGAGACCAGGTGAGGTTTTGTTCTATCACCCTCCTCCGCTTTGGTCCCTAGAGCTAGGCTGATACCTAGCAAGCCCCACCAGTCCTCCTAACTCTGCCTCCGACAGCACTGGGGCTATAGGCACAGATAGCTTTTGATAGGGGCGATGGGAATTTGAACACAAGACCTCACCCTTGCACAGCAAGTGCTTTTACTCCCTGAGCACCCTCCCTCCCCAGCTTCAACAAACACAGAGGTTCTAGTTAACAAGAGTGACTGTCGTGCCCTTCCAGGGACTTGTGCCTTTCTGACCACAGTAGAACAGAAGCAGGTGCACTTTGGGTTGGTTGGGGTTAGGTCTGTCAGTGAGGGCAGGTGCATCACAATGGGACCATGCACGTTCCTCTTTGCCTCTGGAACTGGGACAAGCTGTGCTATCAGCCTAGATCAGATCACCAAGGGACCGTGTGATGAGAGGCCCTTCCTCCTCCCCTCCCAAAACAGATGGATACACACAGTGAATAGGAAGTAGTTGCCAAAGCAACTGAGACTTGTAACTTTATTATAGCATAAAATTGACAATCCTGATTGATAAAGACTTAAACCGGTATTACTCATTTCCTAATTAAATTGTTTTGTTCCATCCTAAGCTATCTCTGAGGAGACAGCGGTGTGACCATTCAAGCTTCTGTCTTCAGAGTCCGCTGTGGTAAGAGTCTATTGGTTATCATTTGTCAGTGTGCTGATAACCACAAAGCTTGGAGTATTAGGACTAGAGGCCCAAGTAGGGAGTGATGTATAAGTTGGCCCCTAGTATGGCTGATGATAATGGACCAGTGTCATGACAACACAGTGAAAGAAAAGGGACTAAGAAGGACTTCAGGCTTTCATTAATTTAAAATATTCCAAGCATTGTGGGGTTCAAGTCATTTTCTGGGTCAAAATCCTAAAGATAGAGCTTTCAAATACAGTACTGTATATGCATGTATAAATACGCATGCTTTTAAATATATCCTGTTTCACAAGGATTCCTCCCATGGAAAATCAGAAAGAAAGGCATGCAGGGACATTGGAGGTAAAGTAAAGTACTCAGAATGTTCAAATAGCCCCAAACCTGCAGCAAACTGCCCTGCACAAGGAAACATGGTAAGTAGAGGGTAGAGGAGGCGGGACAGATGCTGTAACAGGATGGAAATGAAGGAGGAGGAAACATCAGTGAGAAAGAGGTGGAGGCTGAGGAACAGAAGGAACCTAGTGAATAGGAAACACCGAGTCCAGTTGTCTTAAATTATTTCACGTGTTTTGCCTGCATGTATATGCACACATGCCTGAACCCACAGAGGCCACAAGAGGGCAGCAGATCTCCAGGAAGTGGAGTTACAGGTGTTCGCAAGCAGCCATGTGGTGCTGGAAATCAAGCCCAGGTCCTCCACAAGAGCAGCCAGTGCTCTGACACTCAGCCATCCAGTCACCTTGGTGGAGAACTACACCTAACGAGTGGATAACACATTGCTCCCGATGAAACTGTAGCTCTAAATGATGTCAAGTCTCTGTATAAATGTTCCACACAGTTAGGGTAACTTAAAAACTAACCTGGGATCCCTGTATGGTGGCATATGCCTATAATCTCAGCACTCGGGAGGCAGAGGCAGGTGGATCTCTGTGAGTTAGAGACCAGCCTGGTCTACAAAGTGAGTTCAGGACAGCCAAGGCTATACAGAGAAACCCTGTCTTGAAAATAAAATAAAATAAAATAAAATAAAATAAAATAAAATAAAATAAAATAAAATAAAATAAAATGCTAACCTGAGAAATCCATCCAAGAAACTAAACTCCATGTACAGACAGCAAGCACTGCCACATATTTACTCAAAAACAAACAAACAAAAATTCCCATTTTACTCCATTCTACACTTTTTATTTCTCCTCATTGGAGAAATAAATGATAGCTGTCCTTATTGCAATTTAAGAACAAGCAAATTAATGATTCAGATAATCTTAATTCACAAAGGTACAGAAGAAAATGCGAGACATGCAATATTTTACGTCCGCACATTTCTGAACTGAAAACGATGAAAGGACTTTGAATAAATGACAGCAAGCGAAAGGAGCACACCAAGGTTCAGTTCAATGCAGAGTGAAATGACATGTACATTAAATATTTCTTCAGGTAGCACACTTTGGCTGTGAATTCAGAGCTGCTTTTTTTTCCCTTATTCCATTTCAATCAAATAATGAAAATGGTGACATAGACAAAAGGATGACTGAGTGATTGAGACAGTTGGAATCCAGCTTTAGCACCACTAAAGCCCATTTTTTACTTTTGTTCCTTTTTCTTTTTCTCTAGTCTTCATTTCTTTACTTCTCTCTCTCTCTCTCTCTCTCTCTCTCTCTCTCTCTCTCTTTCTTTCTGTTCTTTAGGAGGAGAAAAAAGTTATTGGGGCTACCCACCAGTAGTCTAGAATGTCCATTTTAGATTCCTCATTATGCAAAAGCAGTTTTGCTAGCTAAGTCATAATTCTATCCTGTCTCCCTCTGTGAGCCCAGTCTCACAAGCCATTTGTGCTCTAACATTTTTTTCAGAGTCCCAGTTTTCCATGTATGATAGAGCCCTGAAATTTGTTACATACCAGAAATGTAGCACTTGTCCATCTTGCTCATGAGAACTAAATATAAAAATGTTTGTTACACACACTTTCTTAGTTATTGTTATGGTTTAAATGTGTGAAATAACCCCCCCTCATAAGTTCACATATTTGAAGACTTGATCTCCAGGGGATGGCACTGTTTGCAAAAGTTGTAAGAACCTTTTGGAGGTGTACTCTTGCTGGAGGGAGTGGGACAGCACCTTGAAGTTTTACATCCTGGCCCCATTTTTTGTTTACTCTCTGCTTCCTGAATATAAATGTTATGTGAGCAGCCAACTGCCTACCTCTGCTCCCATGATAAACTCAATCCTTCTGCAACTGTCAGCCAGAATAAACCCTTCCTTCCACCCAATCCCTTTGTTTGAGACAGAGTCTCAATATGGAGTCCTGGTTAGCCTAAAACTCACTATGTGGACAAGGCTGGGCCTGAACTCACAGAGATCCGCTAACCTCTGCCTCTCTGGCTCCCCAGTTCTGGGGTTAAAGTCATGTGCCATCACACCCGGTTCTTAAGTTACTCTTGTCAGGGTGTTTTATCACATCACGGCAAGAGGAAAAGCAGTGAAGACACTTACTCTGCTATTGTGTACTATCTGATATCAAACAACACTGGAGAGGAAACTATGAAAAACAAAAATTAGGTAAAACAAATTTAGAGTGTGTGATCTGATGATGTTAACTCATGTATCAACACGGCGGGGAAACAACAAAAGCTTCTTACACTAGTCTGGGCCTTTACACATACTTTCATTTAATACAGAATTGCTAACAGGTAGACTTTTTTGTTAAAGACACCTAATTTCAGAGAAACTGGAAAATTAAAACAATGTGACATCTCTGTCTAGCAAGGTTGGAGGACTATGACTCAGATAGTTCTCTGATTCCTAGGGCCCAGGTGCTAAGCAACCGAATTCTAGGCAAACAACATTAGTGAGGAACAATAAATTTTGACTCATCATTATAACAGCATAGACCTAGTCATTAAAGTGAAGCAAGCCAGATATGAGAGGAGAGTATGACAGATAAGACATGAAGCCATTCAAATAAACTCTGAAGTGGCCACAATGAAGATGGGACAATTACACTTTTAAAATCTAGAAAATGAGATTTAAGAACAAAAAAAAAAAAAAAAAAAGTAAAATAAATGAAAACGGTAAGAACAAAGAAATTACTGCTTAGAAAAGAATAAAACATTTAAGTAACAGGGCCTGGTGAGATGGCTCAGCTGTTAAGGGCACTGGCTGCTCATGCAGGGGACCCAGGTCTGGTTCCCAGCACACATACGGTGGTTCACAACCGCACGTAACTCCAATTTCAGAGAACAACTCTCTCTTTTGGCCCCCCCTCAGGCACCAAGCATGCACATAATACGCATACATGCAGGCAGGCAAAATAGACACCTATGATAATAAAATAATTTTTTAAAGTTAAAAATCTGTTAGTAATAACAAAATAGTATCGGCGAACCTAAATTACTTGTTATAAAAATGGTGATAGTTTATTACTTAGATCTGAATGCAGAAGCTAAAATTTTAGTAATTGTAAGAACAAGAAGATGGAAGTAAGGTTTTTCTGAGGCCTGTTGAAAAGGTAACCTTCATATAGGAGACTCATTTTTCAACTCCAACAGCCTATTTCTGCAATTACTTTATCAAGTAGAACTCACTGCTCACTGCTTATCATCTCTGTCTTGTAGGCAGAAGAAAAAGAAAGAATGAGGTCATTTCCTTTGTTCTTCAATTCCTGGTTTCTTTATTGTCTTTTTAGGACACGGATAAAGCCGAAATCACAACAGCTGTTCATCCTTCTCTCTAAGCAAAATAAGGAATGGGCAAGAAAGTCAGAGACCAAGGGTGTCTTCATTACAAGGGTGTAAACATGAACTATCAGCACCTAAAATTACCTAATTTTTGTTGGGTTGTGACAACCACTGCTTTGGCAACTAGAAGCAATCACGTGATATTTTCACTGTGAAAATTTCAGGTCCAAGAATGGTGTTGTGGCTCAAGTGGCAAAGTGTTATGGGCTGCGCAAGCTGAGGATTTGAGTTTTAATCCCCAGAACCCATGTAAGTGCCAGGTGTACACAGCAGATCCCTGTAATTCCAGAACTCAGAAGGTAGAGATAAGGGATCCCCAGAACAAGCTAGCTGCTCATATGATCTGGAATGGCAAACTCTGCTTTTTTTTTTTTTTTTTTTTTTTTTTTTTTTTAGAGAGAGCCTGCCTCAGTGCACCAGGTGGGAAGTAATCAAGGAATATACCCAACGTTTGCCAGAAGTTTTCACATGTACCTGCACCCGTGTGCAAAGGCACCTGCAAAAATAACCCTACACAGGTGAACATGTACACGTATGTACATTTTCAGACACATGAAATAAAGTGTTACTCCTATTATTCTTAACCCCTCAGATTTTCGGTTGATCGGAAATCGTATCTCCCAGACCCACTATGATTACATAAATGACTTTGATTGGTTTGTGCCTAACGTGACTCTGCCGCATCCCTTCCAATGAATTTCTACACCCAGTTGCTTCTTTCTCTAACTTGTGCTTCCCAGCCATGCCTCAGATCCTCTATTGTTTCCTTCTTCATTCAAACACACTAGCCCACGGTGTACCCATCACCTTTATCATAGCAGCAATACCTGCCTACGTAGCCCAGCTACCTGAGACTGTGCTTCTTCTACCCACATTGCCCTCATTCTGTATGTTACATGGAATATATTCAATACCCACAATGATCACGTTACCCTTGCGGGTTTAAAATTTTTCAAAGACTTGCCTCTTAGATTAACATAAAGTCTAAGTTTCATGACTGCGGTCCCTGTTTAGACTGCACCTCTTATAAACATGCTGTCAACTTCACAGAATCCGGAATCACCAAGGAGACACACATGTCAGAACATCTTTGAGCGATTACCCAGATTAGGTTAACTGAGGTAGGAAATCTACTCCACACATGGGCAGCACAGTTGTGGACTGGGTCCTGGGCTTTATAAAAATGAGAAGTCAAGCTGAGTACCATCATGCAGTGTTTTCTGCTTCCTGTGGATGCACGGTGTCTAGCTGCCTCTAGCTCTAACTGCTATGATGAACTGTACCCTTGAACTGTGAGCCAAAACAAGCTATTCATTAAGATTTTTTTACCAGTTATTTTGTTCCAACAATAAGCAAAGTGGCTAATACACATGTCTGCTCTTGCTCCTGCTGATGCCTTTTCTTGGGAACTTAAATGAGACTGAAGTTGTATTATATTAAACTTAAAAAGAATTCCCACAGCCTCCTAGCTTTGTGTCTCTTTTCTGGCAGACATAAGAAGATATAAGCAAAAGAAAAGGGCACACTCAAGGGAACACAGAGGCTTAACTGGCACAGCATGGATGGTATGAGAACATGGGTTACCCAGGCTAGGGAAATAGCTCAGACACTGTCTGCCATTGAACCATGGCTACCTGAGTTTGACCCCTCCTAATCTACGTTAGCTGGAAATGGGGACATGCACTTGTTCTCTTATATTCCCAGGACTACAGCAGATAGTTGGGGTGAAGATAGACGGACCCTGGGCCAACAGCGTAGCCTACTTGGTAAGTTCCATGCAAATGAAAGACCAGAGAGAGAATGAGAGAGAGGTTAGTAGTGCTTTAGAAATAACATCTGATGCTGTCCTGTGCCCCCCACATACGCATGTTCACCAGGTTTTCCAGTCTGACACAGCTTACCCTCTCTCTCCCCTACCCCTTCTTTGTCACTTTCTCTCTGCCACCCCCATTTCCCTTCTTCACTGTACCCTACGCATACGCACACTCACAACACTGCACAGCGGAATCTCCTACAGTGCTGAAAGTGTTTTCTTTGTACGCTGGTGAAGATGGGACCCACCGCCCCCTAGTTGTTAAGCACTTGCAATGTGCCTAGTACAGTTATGGAAGTCAGCTTTAAATTCTACTAACTTTCTCTTAAATTTGTTTAAATTTAGACAGCCACATTCAGCTAGTGGCTACTGTGTTAGAAAGCACAGCTCTGGCCCTCACTATCGAGGTCAGGGAGAAGAAGGCCTGGGCCCCTGGGTAGCTTTGCAGGAAGATAGAAGGAGATAGTCACTGCTATGGCTTAAATGTCCTCAACAAAGCTCACGTTGAAATAAAGTTTCTGTTTAGATGTATTGAGAGGTGGGGCCAGGTAGGGGGTTAAAAATGTTCTGCACCCATAAATGGGTTAATCCATCCATGGACCAACGAATGAAGAAGTTAATACATTAGCTTGACAATAGGTTTGTTACAAAACGCAGCTGTCTCTTGTATGTTACCTTTTCATGATATAATAGCCTCTGATAGTAAGAATTTGCAGATTCCCCTCCAGAAAGAAGACCTTCAACAAATATGGTACCTTGACCTTGGATCAAGCAGCCTCCAGAACTACATGCTGACTGAATCTTTGTTCTTTACTAATTAGCCAGTCTACTGTGTTCAGCTACAGGATCAGCAAGCAAACGAAGACATCAATCTTCCAAGATTCTAATGACACAAAAGAAGAATGTAAGTTGTAAATGATGGTTGCCACTTGCAGAAAAAAAAAAAAAAAAAAAAAGGAAAAAATGCACTAAAACCATTTCAAACAAGAATATAATAAAAAATGTGCGGTTTCTAAGTATTTGACAGCCCACAAACTCATCTCAAGGTGAGTCTGTTTCTGCAATTCCACTGTGCCATTGAAGACCTGGCTGCCTTACTTCTAATGATCTCTTTGCCTTTCAGGGTATCTGTCCCATGTCGATCTTCTCATCATGAATGCATCAGGACTGCTCACAGGTGTCTGGACTCTGCGCTTCCTCATCCATGACATGAGTTTTGAACGAGACAAACTGCGGCACCTACTTCCAGGTAATTCAAGATCTTCTAGCTTGCTGCCAATTACTGATGGCACAGGTTGTGCTTTCCTTGACCTTGGTGGTGCATAGCAGAGCTATGCTTTGCAGTCCAGCAGCCATTAGTCAGCCATGGTACTCAAGTCTATCCAGGTGATGGCAAGAGAAAGGGTTATGCCTCCTTGGGCTGCTCTCTGGACCACGAGGAAAGATCACAGTGCCAGGCTTAGAGTGAGTAATGCCCCAGCCCCCATCCATAAGCTAAGAGAGAGGGATGGAATGAGAGAGGTGGCACACAGGAAGCATTAGATTAATAATGAGAAAGGGGGGACAAATATTGAAAAGATAATCCCATTTGTGATCAAAGCTGTAATGTTTTTCTACAGTTTCATGTAATTTCTCTTCTTATAAAAATACTCACTCGTGTTTTTCTCTTTTTAGTATCTCTTTAGTTAGAGTTAATCTTTTGGTTTCATTGTGACACTTGAATACATATATATGATGAATCTCCCCCAACTGCTCTCCCCCATACTGCCTTTCCCCCACTTGCTGGTACCATTCCTGCCCCTAAATAGTCTCTCCTTCTGCTTTCATGTCACACATATTCATCATTTTAGGAAGGTAGAATACTCAAGATCTAAATAGAGAATTTGAAAATCATCTCTGATGCAGCAGAGCAAGGTTTGCAACCCTCACATATACGCCTAACACTTTTCCAAGCATTTCTCTTGAATGTCTTACTTTTCTAAATACTAAACTTTTTAACATTTACTGTATTGAGCCAGGCCCAGTGACTCATTCCTGTAATACCAGCACTTAGGTGCTAAGGCAGGAGAATACTATCAATCCTAGGGTCAACCTGAACTATGTGGTGAGTACCGAGTGTGCTTGGGGTACACAGTGAGACCCTTTCTTGACAAAAGTAAAAAACATTTCAAACATGTTTTACATTCTTTTTCCCTCAGGATATCACATTTTCCAAATCAGTAATTCTTCCTTCAGTGGTGTCTTAGCCAATATAAGTAGTCCAAATCTATTAGTTATTTCTAACGTTTTGTTGCTCTTATTTTGAAGAGATAGAGCAAAAAAGGAGAATGTTTCTCTATGGGATCCTACAAAATACTAGTTGTTAACTCCTGAAGAAGACTCTCATCTGCTTTCCCTTCTGGAGAAGCAATCCTCTTAGCTTTTCTTGATGTTCTATGTTCATATCAATTTTATTTTAAAATGAATTTTTCTTCTGAGTTTTCTTTCAATATTAATATGGCCGATTTTCTTTGTGGTTTCAATTTAATTCTGGGAACTATGCAATTTCCGGTAATAGGACAATATTTTTTAATTCGTATTTTAACCAAGACTGCCTACTTGCTAGACAAACTCACCTCCCCTGAACCTCACTACCAGCCCCTTTCTTGGGTCTTCTTCCTTTTAATTATTGTTGAGCTCATCTATGAGACAGTATTAATGCAATGATCTAAGAACTCCGAAGCTACAATCTGTTCTCAGCCCCACCTAGGAGGATGTACACTCTGACCCATGCACACAGCATCATCGCAGATGCTTACCAGAGGCCTGGAATACTGTTAGCTTTCATCAAATTTTCTTTTTTCAACTTTTTTTTCTTTACGGTAAGATTTATTTCTTAGACTTTTAAGATGTTTTCTCACTTCTTGTAACCCTTGCAAATTCAACTGTATTTGAAACATCGACAGTTTTGTCCCCTCTTTTATGTTCACCCACTTCCACCTGTTCACTTTACTTCCCCAACTGAAATTCTCTAGAACGAGTACTTATAAATCATTTTCCAAGGAGTTTCACTTGGCTTCTCCAGTCTACACTAGACACAGATTCTTGAAAGCTCTGAGAGTCAGTGCTGCTTCCATCTGCAGTGGTGTCTATTGCTCTGTATCCTCAATCTACTGCTCAAATCCATACCATCAAAGTGCAGAGCCTTTCAGCCCTTCCAATGTATCACATGCTTCTTGATTCAAAGCTTTTATACGTTCTGTTGCCTTTCTATCATCTTATTCTTTACCCAAGTTAGATTTTAGCACCCTGGATACAGACTTTCTCTAACCCCATCATTCTTTGCTTCAAGCCTGCTTTATCTTCCCAAAACGCACACCGTATAATGATGTCTGGAGTGGGATTTTATTCGTTTTGAAACAATTCTCAATTATCCCAGTGTGTAGCATGGACTGGTCTGAATCTCCCTGCCCCTGCCTCCGAGATGATGGGGTTGTAGGATGTGCCACCAGCCCCACTATACTTAATTACTCTAAAACTGTAGATCACAAAACCTCAAATGAAATGGCATTCACCCATAGTTTCCACTTAATATCATTTTATTCCTCCCTACCCACCTGATTGCTCATAGCTCCCCATTCACTCTTCCCTTCTCGAATGAATTTAATTGCTCATTCATTCAGCAATGTACGGAGACTTGAACTCAAGAACTCATGAAAAGATGATAGATCATCACAACTAGGTTCATTGCCTCAAAAGCTTTCCAAATTCAAGAGCTTTGGTAAAATCTGAAAGCTCCCCGCTCTGAACACTACTGTTTGTTTGCTGTCTGGCAATGTACCTGGTCCATAGTGGGTATTCAATCAATATTTATAGAAAATATGAATAAATGAATGTGTGAATGAATGAACAAACTCAGTCACTTCTCATTTATTCATGTTTGAGATGTTTTATAAATTCCCAGGAAGATGCTAAGTGGGTGGCTGGCAGTGGGCTGAGCGGGAGGAGGCTGGGAAAAGTTTCAGATGATGTGTCTGTGCGAGCATGGGTGTTTGTGTGGGACGCTGAGGCTCGCTGTGCCTAAAAGTGCCTCTCTAACCACATCCCAGCACCAGAAGGAAGTGCTCCTCGCCTCGCCTCTCGTTTTCTCTTCCCTATCCTCTCCTCTCCCCTCACATACCATATTGACAGTGGGCCTTCCCCGCTCTTGGTTTCCACCCTCACATGAAGCGTTTTTCATACTGTAATGGAGAGTGTGTGGTATTTCTGACGGTGCCAGCTCAGACGGGAGAATCTAGCCACATGGGATTAGAGCAGAGGGAAAGAGCATTGTAAAAGGAAGCCTTGAGCACTTCTCGGGAGGAAGAAATGACCAGATTCATGCTCCCTAAGCCATAGGTCCTCAGGCATGGCAGAGAATTTCAGTAAGGGATGGAGTATTTACGCTTCTATGTCCCAAGACCTTACCCTGAGACCCATCAAATTGGTATCCCTAGATGGGAGACCCTGGCAATAGGATTTTTCACAGCTCCCTGGTTAGTTTCAATATGCAGCCAAGTTTGAAAACCACTGTGCTAAAACAAAAACTTATTTTGGTAGATTTTGTGTCACTATGGCAACTCCAGAAATACCTGCAATTCCTTGTTAATTAGTTGCCAACTAAAAACACAAATTTGCTATGTTTAACAGATGCAAGGTTAGCCCAATGTAGGCATATTTATTGAACGCTCACTATGTGCTTTGTATGGTAATAGCCACCATATGAAACCTCTACTTCATTATCATGTTTTTCTGGCTCTTCACTTAAATGCATAGAGTAGATGAAGAATAAGTGTTCCAAGGAGTGTCTATCAGATTTCAAGGTTGCCTTCTTTAAATACATCTCTTGTTTTGATTTTCACTTGCATTAACACAATTCCCCTTCTTGAATTAACTGTGGTTTTAGGAGTCTTCCCTGTGACACATGGAAGACCCATTCCCTGGTGTCACGATTAGATTAGCCAATTTGGGCCAGCCAAGGTTTGTGAACATCTCTTGGGAAGATGTCTTTCTCTCATCTATGACAACTTCAGGGAGTACTAGTTTAGGATGAAAACAATATTAAGAAATCACAGTGACTCACATGGGGGGGGGGAGTCCTCTGCTTAAGAAAGCCACCCCCAGTACCCACTGAGCTCCACATTTTGACTACTAGGGGTTAAGGCAGCTATACCAGTCCTGGCAGACCCAGGAGCTTCCAGGGATTCTCCTGTTTCTCCTCCTCACGCCGCTGTAGGAGTGTTAAGATGACGGACGCGTGCTATCACATCTGGCTGTCTGTGGATTCAGGTGCTTGCATCTGTACAATGATGTCTTTACCCACCAATCCACACCCCCCCACACACACACACATACACACAAGCCTCTGACCTCCCATTTTCAAATTAAATAAATTAGGATCCAAAGATATGAGGTGATTTATGCCAGGTGACACAATTTACCTGTCCTGAATTATATAAAGCCAGGCTTTGCTCTCAAGATTCTTTGCTGCCTCGCCATGGCTCATTCCACCAAGTTCCGGGACCATCCTCATTGAGAATGCTTGCCTAAGTTTTCCAATGTGTTGAATGAGTTGCAATGGCCATTGTCTCTGAAATGCCTTTAGCCTTCCTTTGAAGAAACTCTCTCTAGAAATAGATATTCTCAGCCCTCTCTCAAAAGACATACTCCCCCCAAACCTATGGGTGCAATTTGATTTTCAGATGTAGACAGCATGAAATAATATGTAAAGCTGTTGAAAATATAGATCGCACAGCCCACCCCCAACCAAGAAATAACATTAAAAATTCTACCCGGCTCAGCTGCTTCAGTACACTTTTACACTACACATGATGCTGCTGAATATATAAAATACTTGGATCTAAATTTAAAAATGCTCCCCCTCCCCTTGATTAACCAGATTGTCCCCTCCCCTATATATAGGAACGCTATGTGCCTGAGCCCACTTGCCATCTGTCATCATATTTTCCAAACTTCTCTTCCACCCCCTCCTCTTACACAATTTTATCACATAAAAAATATTAGATTTCAGGGATTTGTATAATTTCATGAAAATTCCTGAGCCAAGTGAAGAGTAGAGGAAGGGCTGGTATATGAAATTGCCTCAGTTTTCCAGTGCCCAACTCATACCAACAGCCATTGCCATACCCTTTAGGAGAACTTGCGTGGCTAAAAATAATGAGTCAGTTTTCCTCTATTGTAACATTTCATATTAGGGATTTGAGAGTGTTTCCTATATTACAAAGTAGAATTCAGACCCCTTTCAGAGGTTTCCGACTCGTGAAGCATCATACTGCTTAGTTTATTACCCCTGGTGATGTATAGTGACCTTTGGGGAAAATGTCCACGGGTCAACTAAAGACTGTCCATTTTGTGTGGCCTCTCATGGTTGGGGAGATGGGTTGTGTCCATCTAAGTGCATGGGGCCACTAAGCCCTATGCTTTGGCTGGAGAGCTAAGAGTCTTCCTTCAAAGCTTCATTTCTAGTTCCCTCAGGCAGCCATGAGAAGTTTCCGTCAATACTCCAGTTTCTGAGCCACAGGAAGTCAATGAAAAATGTTGATGGAGGTTGGCTCTGATGGATAAAGCTCACAGGGAATGGGTTGGTTCTCTTACAAGGTTCTCTCCTATCTTTGTGTAAGATTTTTTTTTAAAGAGGTTTGTAATGATGATCGTAGCATGACTCCTAAGCGTCCTACTCTCTCCCCTCTGTGCCCTGGATTAGTTCTAAAGGACCCATTGACCACACAGTGCTTTAAATTATTCGATGGTTGAAGGGGCAATCACATCACTCAGGCTTGTCCAATCAGGAATTCCCATGCACTGTCCCCAGATAATGGTCTAAAATGTAGAAACAAAACCAAAGAAGAGCCTTAAAAGAAATTAATTGAATTTTTCTGGGCTACTGGTAGCTTTGGGGAGGGGGATTGGTCTGTGTAAAAGTCCGTTCACGGATGCTATTAATGTAAGCACACCCATAGGTCAAGGGAAAAGATAGATACAGGCAGAACAATTCTTACTACACAGCTTGCTGTCCCTTGCAGTGTTCTCAGTAAACCTGTTTTCTTACACACACACACACACACACACACACACACACACACACACACACACA
>NW_026596101.1:17656774-17703276 GCF_907164565.1 Psammomys obesus
ACACACACACACACACACACACACACACACACACACACACACACACAGGGCAAGGGGAGGGAGAGTCGTGGAGAGAGAGGGGGAGCTAAAAGAAACATAGGAGATAGGGGGATTTTTAAAAGATGTTTTTATGCGTGTATGTGTGCCTCTACAGATGCACCTTGTGCGTGCAATGCCCATGGACACCAGAAGAAGGCGTCAAATTCCCCAGAAGAAGAGTCATGGGCATTTGTGAATTGCCGGGTGTAGGTTCTGGGAACCAAAACTTAGTACCCAGGAACAGCAGCAAGTGCTCTTAACCACTGAGCCATCTCACCGCACGCAAGATTTGGGTCAAAAATTCTGGGTTTGCAAACTATGATCTACCTTCCATCCTGCCAGATACAATAAATTGTATAGCCTGCCTATATAAAGGGCTGGCGGACTATGCTGAGAAGGGGCAAAGTTGGAAATACTTAGAAAATATCCTGAAAACCCACCCAAAGGGTTATTATTACTGCTCACGTATCCCTTGAAGAAACACAGTGAGCAAGGATAGCAGGCTTCCCCAAGGCCTGATACTAAGAAGTCTGAATTGAATCAACATCATTATGGCTCTAAATATCAAGCTCCTTTATGTCCCATTCTGCCAATGTCCTTTCTAATCAGCTTTGCATTTGGTGGTCAAATGGAATTGTAGGTTTACAAGTAAAAGATTTACAATGCTTAGGTTTGATGAATGGAGAAATTGGAATTCACTTTGCCTTTTTAACAAAACACATTCACATAATACCACATTACTTAATAGTAGTAATCAGCTAGATTTGGGACCAGGGTACAGTATAGAATCTCTAATAAGTTAATATAAGAAGAATAAAACAGGAGGAAGGAAGTGAAGAAGGGAGGAAATAAGATGAAAAGAGATGGTGAAATGAGTAGTTGGAAGGCAGGATTTAGACAGAGACTTTCCTTATTCTTGAGTATCTTAAGTGTAATTCTTTCTTAAAAGGATCAGGTTCAAATGTTTATGAGACAGAGTTACTGTTCCTTATAGAGGCTTGTCAGGTGTAAAAGAGGAGGGAAAAAATCTGTTTGTGAAGGGAGTTTACAGTATACTTAAAGTTTATTTTAAAAATAAATAGGACTTGATAGATAGGGTACTAAACAAAAGGCCCTGTCAGTAACCTGCCCTGTCAGTAACAGGGACCCATGCAGGCTGCCAGGAGCCAGAATAAGAATGAACTCTTCTTCCCGGCAGAGAGTTCCAGGAATACCCACAAACAATGAAGGCATTTGGGATGTGGTATCTGCAAGCCCAGCAGCTCTCTGTCACATCCCAGTTTGTGGGGAACACACCCACACAGGTAGAGTCACATCTGAATCAGATGTTTCTGGCTCCCTCGGAGGCGACTCCCCGTTTTGTTCTAGGTAGAAATATATCATTTAAGAGTCCGGGGGACAGATCGTTAGAAAAATGGAAAGTCAGGGGAAGATTCAACTTTGCAACTCCTCATTAGTCATGTGGCCAAAACCAGGCCTTGTGTGTCCCCCTACCCTAACACTTATATTCTTTTAATACCCTTATTTATTGAACACGCAGACCTATGTCTTGTTATTGACATATGCCTAGTGTGTACAGGACAGGATTGTAGGAACTAGGGAGACAGACATGAGAAAGAAAAGCAATTTCTGCCTCCATAGGTCTTCATATTTTATTGGGGAGAAAGGTGTGGAAACAGACTCACCAAGTGATTACAGATAGAAGTAATAGACACCCAGCAAAATCATGATATAATAGACAACTGAGATACAAAGTGAGATGTTCTGAAGGGAGTGGTCCAAGGGCTTTGTGGGATGATGGCCTTTGATTCAGAGTCTGAGCCGTAAGTGCTGTTTATGAAACGACAGAGTACAATAGATACTCGGTCCTGTTTATATAATGCAGATTATGTGCAGAGAAGAAAATTCATGTTGCATGGTTGTGAAGTACCTTGGCTTGGGACTCCTCAGGTCAAAGTATATCTTGTCGCTTAACAACTACATGCTTTCAAACTTCCTATGTACATTTTATATGCCTGTATATCTTTATCTGCAGGATGTATGGTGGAGACAGAAAAACACTGCTCTGAAAAATGTATAGTGCTTTCTTTCCTATCCCCATGGTATGGACACAGATGTTCCCCTTTCTCATTCTCCAAAATGCACACACAGTGACATACACAAAGACCCATGTTGTCCTATCTTCTACTTTCCAACTACTATCAAGAATACACACTGAGGAAAGTAAGTGTTCATTCAGTAAAAGTTGAATAGAAGTGAAATCTAATACGTTCATTCTTAGCCCCTTCTGGAAGTTGTCTTTTCTGAACTGCCCCATTAGCTAATCTGGAATGATCTCTGGGGACAGGCCTGTGACTACATTGCCTTTATGTGATATTCCCACATCTCCTTTTCAAACTCTCGTCTCTGCTACTCTGTGTGATTACTTTTCTCCATTGTCCTGCCTTAAGATACATCAAGCCGAGTGTAGCTGTTCAGGGCAGAAAAGAACAGTGTCTCAAAGGAGGTTCAACTCTCCTCTTTCCACTACTGGGCAGTGACATGTGGGCTAACAGATTTGCTTCTAAGATGTGGGTTTAGAAAACATTGGCTAGGTTGGCAGTAGGACCGAAAGCGAAGGACTTTGCAGTCTTCAGGGAGGCCTGGGGTGGACTTTGTGGACTCAGTGGATGATGATCCTCCCTGAACAGTCTCCACACTGACTCTCTTTCCAGTTTCACTCCCTTTGAGGCCTTGACAGAATGGTACTTGCTGCTCATGATTCCCAAGGAACTTCTTTTCGTCCTATCAACATCTCTGCTTCTACTGGGCATCTAAACACAGAGTTCTTTCAGCCAAACTCTTTTCACTGAAAAGAGAGGGCTCTTTCAACAAATGAGTTGTGCTCACATGGAGATGTTTCAGCAGCCAGATAAATGAAAGGAATAAGAAATAAAAATGGAGGAAAGACTTCTTTCATGAGACAGGTCAAATGGATATAAGCTGATGCTACTGAGGGAAAGGCAAAGGACATCTCCTACAGAAAGTGAGTTTGGAGATGAGGATGGAAGGTGTGCAAAACTGACCTGAGAGCCTTAGGGAGGGACTGGGAGATGACAATTAGACTTACAGTGTTGGTAATAATCAGCACCCGACTTTGGAGGACATGAATGGTTTCAGAGCTTTCAAATGTTTCTTGCCTGCCTTGACCCGCCTGCCTCCCATTAGTATATCCCCAGTACTCAAAACTTAGCTGAAAAGGTTTGAAATTTTTCTTTCATTTGCCACATAAGAAAATATTTCCTCCCAGTCATTCTTTGAAGGGCACTCTTTAGTCTGTTTTCTGCTGCTGTAAGAGAAGACAGCCGACTGGATAATTTATAAAGAAAAGAACTTTACCATTGTAGAGGTAGGAGCGGCTAAAAGCACAATGATGGCATCTAGTAAGAGCTCTCAAGCTGTATCATGACATGGTAGAAAGAGAAAGGGAAGTACGCAGGTGCCGAAGAGGAGGCAGGAGAGGCAGACTTAATCTTGTAACAAAAATCTTGCTTTTGCCATTAAGCAACCCATTCCTTCGATAGCAGCACAACCCATTCGCTAGGGCTTTTTCCTTGCTCCTGGCAGAAGCACCGCTCACTAGGCTTCACTGCCCATATCCCTGCACTATTAGGTCAAGCTCCTGATAGTAGCACTTGGAAGACATGATGAAAACCCAGCCATGCTGTCATTCCTTCCCTGTGGAATTCTTTTCAATTTTATTTTAATTCTGTAGTTTACGCTCCTCAACTTAGGGATTATGGGTAGGCAGATAAAGCTTGTCATTTCTAAAAAGAAAGTGGTAAGCAGTGATCAGCCAATAGTCACTTTCAACGGCCATCTGCGACAAGTCTGTAAAGCATTCCGTTTGCATAATGCATGGGAAGTCTATTAAAATACAGCACACTGCTACAAGAAGGTGGAAAAAGTCTAAGTCACATTACGGCTCCTTGTAAAATAGTCCCTCTATTACTGGCAACAAAGCTGAGTTGTTGTTTCTCTCTCTCTCTCTCTCTATTGCCTTAAATTGAAAAAAATTCACTGTTCAAAGAACCGTGGATAGACGCTACACCTAGTTTTGTCCAAGGCTACAGACATGTTGCAGTTCCCTATGAAGCAGGATGCTCAGCAGTGATCTTTGAGAAGAGCAAATGCTTCGTTTAGTGACCATCTCTGCTCTAGGGTAAGCAAGGACCTCAGTCAGTTACAAAAGCAGGCAGTGTGCTCACCCACAATACAGACCTATATATATGACCTAAAAAGTCCACCTCTCACATTGCTAGGATGGGAAAATGAATATCAAATACTTTACCTATAAGAAAAGAGTTCCATGTGTCAGAAGTAGGCCAGCAAGGCAGTATCTTGACAGGGTGCTGGAGACTGTCGCAGAAGGGAAGTGAAGGGCTGTGCTTTTCACTCATTCCCTACCTCAGGCTCTGAAGCATATGCCATCTCTGCTGTAAAAACTGACACTTTTCTGTTTGTCAAGGCTCAGTTTTTAAACACATGCATTTCTCCTCGCAGCCTACAACCTGATTGCTTGCCACAGGTATGGCTTTTGAAAAGCGGTAAGAATAGTTACTCCTAATGATGGAGGAGTTGGCCCCCAACATGCTTTGAACGCTTTGATGATTCTTGCCAGGAAATGCAAAGGGCAGAGAGGATGGAAGAGGGTTTCTTATCTTCCGATTTTAATTAATCTGGGCTAATAAAGACATTGGAATTATCAGCAGATGGCTTATACACTTGATGCCTGGAGCCTTTTTTTATTGAACTGCCAGCCCTGGAAATACCCTCAGAAGGTATTTTTGAATAGTTTGGTTCAACTCTGTGTGGAGTGTTCAATCAGGACTGGAGACACTTATAAATGGCTTCCCTTTCCAAGTAGCCTGAGTGACATTCACTCCTATATTATACTTCTTTCAAGACAGATGGTGAGAACGCAGTTTGCTGTTCAGTTTCCACTCGCTGCTGTCTTTTCTAAGAAGCATGGGGAAGCGAGCTGCGAAAGAGAACGGCCTTCAGAGCCTCTCCGCCTAATTTTAACAGCACTGCACAGAAACTGCAACTTTTCTGTTATGCTTCTCTCCCTGGGCTGTTAGGAAGCATTCCTCAAGCCTGCCATACAAGATTCATAACTGAGGAGATATAGGTAACATCGTAAAATCTAAATACAGGAGACGCTGCCATTTCCTGTCCTGCACAGATTATATCTGTCAGTGATTAACCCCAAGGTACCAATGGTGCGCTGATGCTGCATTAAGGAAAGAACACAAAGCACTTTCTCTTGGAGTTATTTAACTAAGAGTGAGTCCAGATTTGAATTTTCTACTTCTTCCTCCCTGTATCTTCCTTCCTCTGTCTGTCTGTTGCAGGGCTCTGAATCTCTACCTTCCCAAAGGCTGCCTGGTGAGTCTGTGTGTTCCTGTGTCTGTATCACCATCTGGATGTGTCTGTTTCTGTCTTTGTCATTATAAGTGTCTCCATGACTAACTGTTGTGCCTGTATGGGTGTGTCCGCGAGTGGTGTGGCTGTTGGTGTGTGTGTGTGTGTGTGTGTGTGTGTGTGTGTCTGTGTGTCTGTGTATTACTGGGGTCTGTCCCTAACAAAGGGCTTTGTTTTGCATTTATTGAACAACATGTGTGTAAGGAGTGAGATACTTTACAAAAAGTAAAGTTTTACAAGGGAGTAAGTCACTGGCTCCAACTGATCCCTGTTGACCCAGATAATAAACATCATTGTTTCTCAACCAATATCCATAAATGGATGCTTTCAACTGTCACTGTAAATTTTAGAAAGTTGCTTTCAACTTAGGCATTTGCTGCTTTCAGCAAATGATACATCTGTATTACTCTGGGTGATGGGCATGGAAAAGCATGTAACTTAAAATTGCAGCTATGCATTAGCTTAGGTTGTAAACACTAATTGTGTGGGAAATCCAAAGCAAATAAGATTGGTTGTTACATTGTTCTCAAAAAAAAGGCAGGTATTGGTTGTTATGTTGTTCTCTTAACCGCAGGTTAAACAAAAAGTTTGAACACACAGTACTATAGTAGTCTTAAGTCTTGCGTGACCTCAAGGTGTGTCCCTAACTTTGGCTGTGAGGGCCAGTAAAAGCCCCAGTCTCTTAGAACATGTGAGGCGTGTACAGAATATTGTATTGCCACGCAATGCCTTTCTTGACACTGTTATTAATGCTCCCCGGGGAAAGGCATTACCATTGGCAGAACTCTGATTTGTACTGGATTGTGTTTTGATCTTTTTTATCCCCTGATGCCACAAAAGAAAAACAAAGATCTACCAAACTCTTGAATATGCAATGTCTGGATGTGTTTTTTTTTCCTTTAATACCCATGCTGAGTACGTAATGTGGGCTTCCCACTGTGCTTTGTTTAGATTCCTCATGGGAATACTACAATGCCAAAAGGTAAGTATGGTCTTACAGATGGTACAGATCTCATGCATTTCTGTAAGTCACCCTGCTCTTAGCAAGTCTTGTCCCATAAAAAAAAAAAGTGGTTGTCTTGGTAGCTCTGCACACTCCCATGCTCAACCTATTTTCAATGCATCCTCTAGAAAGTTCAAAGACCCAGTCAACAACCCCAATCTTGGAGTCCACAGTTCATTATTTAGTCAAGTATTGGATGGATGGATGGATGGATGGATGGATGGATGGATGGATGGATGGATATGGTACAAAGAAATTGAATGACTATATTAATGGATGGAATGAATGAATGTGTGGGATGAACGTATATGTATAGATGGAATATACAAACAAATTAACAGGAACATAATAAAACAAGAGTTCACAGTATAAAATCCTTCTGTAACAGTCATACTTGAACCAACTATATTTCTGTCACTAGTCCATTCCTGATGTTGACTACCAGCTTAGTTACTAAACTTATTAAACATGTCCAGCCAAAAAGCTTAGGTCTCTCCTTGGTAGACAGCCTGGTCCATCTGGAGGCTTGTCATTGGTTTAAGAACGAACTTTACTTTTTTCACATGGTATAATGTCTCTCTCCATTGCTAGTCCAATGAGCATTAAAAGAAAAAGTGAGGTAGTGCCTTTGCTTCAAGCATAAGATGAACACTCTGACTTCCTAACCACAAAAGATGGTAATGCTTTCCTATCATTTTCATTCACATAGCAAACATTATGGACTCCCTACTGTTTGTCAGATATGCTCCAAAACTTGTTCACACTGTGGGGATGAAAAGAAAATGGACATGAATTCTCACTCTGAGGCAACTTTCATTCCAGTGGAGGGAGCCAAACAGTAAACCAAATAGACAGGCAAAATGTAGGGTGTGTGAGGAGGCAGCTCAGTAGTGGGATAAGCAGTGAGAAGGACAGGATGCAACTTTGAACAGTGTGGGGTTCATACATTTCCCCTCAGAAAAGCAAACTGAAATTCCATCTCTCAGCACCTCAGTATGTGAGCTTTATCTGATAATGAAGTGGATGGTGAGCTAATTCCCCATTGTGTGATCACAGGAAACTGGAGGGGGCTCCTGAAGCAGTTATCCTGCCATCCTGGGAGACAACATGAAGACACAACTGTGCTTAAACTTTAGCTGGGATAATATCATTTGGGGAAAGTGCAGGGTGGAGGAGGGCTCCTAAAACACAGCTATCTGGATTCAGAACCTCTTCTCTAGGCACTCTGATGCCAGACCACCGAGCATGTATGTATTACAAATTGCCAATAGCTCTGCCTTAGAGTCCACCAATCTGGTTAATTTGTAGAGCTTCAACATCACCTGGACCTCTTTCCGTTCTAAGCTGGTGAAATCATTCAGAGAGGAAGAACAGAAAAACAGCCAATTCTGACTTCTGGTTTAGCAGCACACTGGGCCTGTTAGGGTTGGGAACAGACTGTGTGGAATTAAGAGCGGAAGGAGAAGAGGCCAGTTATGAGATAATTAAAGTAAGACTTGCACAGTGTGAAACAGCTGTGCAGAAGCAGCTACGCGCTGAGGTCTGCTACATGTGACCCAGGTTTCTTTCTTATTTGTTATTTTTAATGTCAATAGTTTATTTGTAATTTTTGGCAGAGAAAATATGTTTAAAATTCAATGTAGGCTACCCAAAACTTAAGAAATAGAAACAGATCTTAATAGGGGTGGAGAGTTGCAGGACCGGGGTCTTCGTTCTTTAGAAAGCCGACAGGCAGCTTACAATGTGAGACAGCCAGTGTGTTAGGGTCCAAGGTGCCCATTAAGGCTTTTTAAGTAACATCTCAACTTCACTGGGCTCAGAGTACTTTGGGTAGATAGATGGTTCATGTTCAGATTCAAATGCTACTTCTGCCTGATTGCCGTTCTTTCTTTATTTTTTCTCTTTCTTTCTTTCTTTCTTTCTTTCTTTCTTTCTTTCTTTCTCTCTCTCTCTCTCTCTCTCTCTCTCTTTCTTTCTTTTTCAGAGGTCAGAGCAATTTTAAGTGTTTTATTTTTTGAGATTATAATATAATTACATCATTTCGCCCTTCCCCTTGCTTCTTTCAAACCTTACAGTATATTCCTCCTTGTACTTTTTCAAATCCATGGTCTCTTTTTCCATCAATTGTTGTTACTATATGTGTATGAATATGTGTACGTGTATGTGCATGTGTGTATCTAATACAACCTGTTCAATCTGTATAATGTTACTTACATATATATGTTTTCAGGGATGACCACCTAATATTGGTGGGACATTGCAATCTAAGCATTCCTTAGTTGCCTGGACTTTTCTGTATAGGGTTGATGCCCAATAGGCTTTCTCCCATAGGCATTAGCATGACCACTGGTGTCATCAGCACATGTTTTGGTAGTCATGTTGGTGAAACTTTATGGGTGTATCATTTAAAATAAATATGCATATATAGTTTAAACAAAAATTTTAAAACTGGGCTGACAATGTGTCTTCTAAGAGGCAGAGACAATCTAACAAAAATTCCAACACTATGAGAAGGATTCTTTTGAGTTGTTGTTGGTCAGGGTTGTCCAAAAGACATTACAGAATATTACTGTTGCCTTTGGTTGCTCCCAGAGGTAGACAGTACATCACTATTGCTGTCGATATCATATCTTTCAGGCACAGAGCCCAGAGGCCTCTTAGCAAGACGGACCTGAAAACCTCTAACCTAAGTACAAGCTTTCATGGTACCATAAGGTGACATGCAATCTTCAAAAGGAGGAGAGCAATCAACACTCCTACCTAGATATGGCACCTATGAGCAACAATAAAACGATGACCAGCATAGCATGAGAGCCCTAAGGCTGCAATAGTGGCACACATACCTTGGAGGTAACTAATGGCTCTAGGCTTAAGACCTACTCCATAAGAGGGAAAACATTCCTGGTGAGAGAAACTTAGCAAGTTACCCAGGACTAGTGAAGTCATGGATTTTGGAGGAGAACCTACAAATGACACATTATTAAATCACAATAATCCTTAACTATATTCTAAATACTTACACACAGACACACACATACACACACACACACACACACACACACAGAGAGAGAGAGAGAGAGAAGGATATTCCTTACCCCTTATCAAAGGACTTTTTCTCTTTACAGTAAGTAAGGACCATTACAGAAAACCACAACCAATGAGAATTCAGAGTTGTGGAGTGCAGTTCCAATGGACACATCTACAGCAAAACTCTTGTACCTAAAGCTCAGGGATGATTGTGGAAGAAGAAATGGAAACATTGCAAGACCATGAGGATTGGTAGTTTTCTATGAGATTGTGACCCAGGTTTCTGTAGAGGTCTGAGAAGTACTTGGGTACACCTCACAGTACACAAATATATAAATAAGAGACTTGCCTTCCTGCTGCCTTAAAACTTGGCCTTCCCAGAGAACAGCACATATTTAGTATGAGCTATACTGCTTCTGGGTGGCTTCAGCATTCCCTCCACTCACCCATTCAGCAAGCAGTATCTTGAAATTCTCAAAGACTCTAAGGGCCATTCTTTGCAGATAGTTGTTTCCTAAATGGCTGGGGAAGAAGAAAGAGGTCCTTTTATTTTAACCATTACCACCTCACAATCTTATGAACTTAAGAGCTTTTGTTTCAATGGCTAATGAGGATCACAGCACACATATTCTGCTCAAGTCCTCAGCCCGTTCATAAGGTGACATTTAAGAAGGTCTTGAAATAGGATATACATCATCTCTTTATATACAGCCCAGGTCTTATAATGAAATGCTTTCAAATGTGCAATGAGGTAAAACCTCACACTGAAAGACTGAAAAGTGCTGTTTAGATAAGCCAATCCATTCAGTCTCTGAAGCCTGTGATTTCTAATTAACATGCCCCCCCCGTCACTCTTGTGCACTCTCATTTTCCTGCTGATCTATCATTTTGACATATTGCTCATCACATCCTCCCAGACCACTTCAAAAACATAATGATTTGGAGTTTTTGACTGTTTGGAAGATACTTGTGAGTTTCCTAATTTGGGTTTTACCAATCCCTTGTTTTTCTCTTCTTCTTTTTTCTTTCTTTCTTTTCTTTTAGAGCAATCTGTTTAAAGAACATAGATTCTAAAGAAGGATAGAGCCTATGACCTTTTCCTTCCATGGCAAAAGTGAAGAATCTTTAAATTTATATTCAAACCACTTAAGTGCTGGCACACTAAATCATTAGCCAGCTGTGTGTGACTAAAACTAGCTTCTCTGTTCCTGCATCTTCCTAATAGTGAGTTAAGGATATCTGGACTGATTCATGAAGGCCTCCAAGAGTAATAGAAACAGCTGATTACAAGTTTCCTGTTTTAACTTTCATTTCTAGTAGTGGTGGTGCATTATATTTTGAGCATCCTAAGTATAAGCCCTGTCATCAAGGTTATCCTGCTTCCTGATTTGGTTTAGAGCAAGGCGGTTGTTTTAACATGCATCCTCCATGATATTAAAGCAGAGACCCCAGTCCAACCCCTAAAAGGACTGCTCTTAAAAAGAAAACAATGAGGCAAATATAAGCAGGAAGAAACAGTGAAGTTGGAAAGTCATAGCCTGGGATGGCACAGGGCAATTCCAAATGAAGAGGCTCAGCTGCTCAGCAACCAACTGCATCATGAGAAGAGAAACATGGCCCTGATAAAGCATCCTCTGTCCAGAAATCTCCAAATGCTTACTCGTGCTCACAGTGCTCACTTGTCTTTAAGTAACAAGGAATTCAAATTAAAATAAAACAACAAAAATCAACACTCTGATCTACCAGGTAGGAGTTTCCATGATGAGGGCCATACTTAATGAGATTTATACTTTAGGTATTATTTTTGCATGCTGAGTTTCATAAGAGGAGGATCAGCTGGCCTGAATTCTCTCTGAGAAGAAACTGCTAAACTCTTGTATGGCCCAACACATGAAAAGTAAATCAGTCATAATTTCCCAGGCTAAACAGAAAGGCAAGTGACCCGGGATACTATAAAAACATCAATAAGAAAGCATGAACCGTTTCCTGATGATTACATGTACAACTGCAGTCTGACCTGCCTAGATCTAGATAAACAATATAGTCTCTGGTCCTCATCAGTTCTACTGGCCAAAGGCTGAAACAGTGATTATAAATAACAAGATCAGCCTAGGAAGTCAAATACAGAAAATAGACAACTGTTACTATAAATGGATTTTTTTTATTTCATAGATTAAAATGATTAAAGTATGAGTACCTTTAGAATACCTAAGTGGTTTTTTTAAAAATTGGTATTTCAGTTCATATGTCGAGGGCTATAAAAATTTCAAGAAAAAGTACTTAGGTTTATGGATTTCTCTATAGAAATGAAATTGGACCCCTATCAGTTCGTATTCTGGATATTGCGTCACACGCACAAAGAAAAGCCTGGGTAAATTTTCACCAGTTTTAGGACATAAATAGGATGGTATGAGCAAAAGTATAGTTCTGTACCCAAGATGGCTCCGGGCATTTGACCTGAGTCGGTGGTGAGAGAATGAAAAGGTGACAGAAACACAGAAAAAGCTGGGATCAGACGGACTGGGCTCTCTGATGGAGAAACCACAGCACCCTGGGAGCTCACCATGTTTATTATATTGAGTTGAATGGGGCGGGGGTGGGGGTGGAGCTGGGTAATTGTAGACAGCTGAATCAAGGAGACAGAGTTTATTATACAGCTGGATCAAAGAGGCAGGAATACCTAATCTATATAGAAGCAGTCTTTGTAGGGAAGCAATCTTTAGACCATAAATAGCTATGGTGGATAGTTTCTGCACACAGTATCAGCATCTACACATGACCAGAGGAAGGTTTTACCACCCTGTGAGCCTCACCAGGGTGAGATGGGGGGGGGGGGGAGGTCTTTGCCATTCCCCAGGGTTCTGCAGCTCTGGTCCTTGACGTGGTCATATCCATATCAATAGCACACATTCATTCTGGATTTCATTCACTCAGGGCTTCCTCCTCTTTCCACAGTGTAGGCTTTGTATCTCAAGTTAGGTTGTCCACAAGAAAGCCAGGGGAAATAATCCTGGATAATTTATTGTAGACATGATTCTGAGAGTCAGGGAGGAAGGAGGGAAAAAAAAAACAAAACAGCACAGCTCCGTATTAGAGGTGGAGATGATGGTCAGCCACTGGAGGCATCTGAGAATCACAGAGGACAGCTTTGGGTATGCCCTGGGTGTGCTGACTCCAGAAGCCAAGGAAACGGTGCTTCACCTTAGAGTCTCATCTCCCATGGATATTGTCTTCCTTGAATGTTAGAACTGGTCATGGCTTTGGGGGGAGTGGTGAAGCAGAAGACTAGAAAGATGTCGAGGAGCCGGGTGAGATTGCAATCTCTGACCTTAAACTGAGCATGCTTAGAAATGTGCTGGTCCCATCTGCTTTCATATCAGAATGCAAGTGTGAGCATCAATAGGCAGCCCCCACCCCCAGCGTTCTCCAATTAATTGCCTATGGATGAGCCCAGTGTTTTCCATACTTGTTGCCAGTAACAGAGCTTTCTGCATGTTTGTATTTTCTAGCTGTCCTCCTTGCTTGGTGCCCACCCTACCAATTGCCTTCCATTACAATTTTATGATAAACAAATTAATGATTAGAGGGACTAAGCCCTGATACTTTATTATACCAAAGAAATAAACACCTACTGCTCTTCTAGCACATGCCCAAATCAGGAGTCACCAGCATCTCAGACACTGATTTGTCACAAGCTGCTTCGTGTAAAGGTAACCCCAGCAAACATTTCTAAACTAGTAATCAGAGGGTCTTATTTATGACTTACTATTTTCTCTCCCCTCCTCATCATCTATCATTCATATCTTTAGCACATAGAAGGCATAGAAGCAAGGATTAAGGTTGTCAGAGGATTAGGAATTTTAGGAGTAGAGGCGTTATAAGGAAGACCACCACAACAAATGTTGCTTTCTCAGTTGAAACGCACGTAGAGTTATCTCATGTAGTGTTTCCGGTCACAAAACCATTTAGATATAATGCTGTACTTTTTCAAAAATACTTTGCATGAAACACACACACACACACAAACGTCTAAGTTCTTCACGACACACCACTGCTTTGTGACTCCCTTAAGGAAAGAGAAGGCACACCAGTGAGTCACCGATCACCAGTGTTTTGAAAATATAATTCTCTGAGTGAGCAGAACCAAGTTAGGAATATCTTGTGGGTATTGAACACTGAGGAAAGCCACCTACTGTGTATTACAAGATCCGCTCTTACAAAAAAGCAAGCGTTTATGCATGTGCACCCGAAGCGAAACTCACACTAAGGGGAATTATTTCCTAAAGAAGAAATTGCTCCCATGCTGAGTGTCACCATTGTAGGACTTTAACACAGAAGCAGGTGTTTGCAGTTGAGGACCTTGGAACCACCTCTTGAGTACAAGCCTCCCATGGAGATCCTGCTAACTAATGACTCCCCCATTCTTCGCTCTCAGAGTCCAATAAAGGTTTTGAATAACAAAGGGGGAGAGAACGAAAAAGTGAGTGGAGAATGTAAAAGAAAGGTTGGAAAATAACAGGTGAGGCTCTATTGTGTCACAGTGAGCATGTTCGTTCTGACTTGTATAATTTTATTTATGAATATTAAGTGGGTAAGCGTCGTGGGCATGGTCAAAGGAGTCCTAGTAGGTGAAAGGACTTGAAATCCTCTTAATGATGCCAACCATGTGAACAATTGATACCTGGCAATTAAGACTTTCATCCGCCTACCGTTGGTACCGTTGGTACCGTTTTCTTCACTGTAGTTGGAGTTTCAATTAAGGCTCAACTAGGGAGACATTTTGTTAAACTTTTCAATTCTATTCTATTAGTTGGCTGGATAATTCAATTTTCTAAGACTTGAAATCATACGGAGAAACAGATACATACACTGCTAGAAGAATCCTGACTGTGGAGCTTTAAAACCAAAAAGGGAATTAAGTGGGAAATAAGAAGCAGACACTTCGAAAGTATAGGCCTAAATGGCAATGGACTTGCAGTCTGAGAGTTGCTCTGTCCAAACCGTTAACAGAGTTTCAAAGATGCCAGTGTCTTCTCTCGTTCCTCATTTCTTCTTGGATGCATCTAATTTTCAAAGCATATGGTTCTGTTAATAACTGGCCGAGGAATATTTGCAAATGAGTTTTTTCTTTTCATCAGAGCCCACAACAGTGTGTTCTTTGCTGCTCAATAATTAAAAGGAAGATGGTTGCATGAATATTCATAGAGGGAGGATTATGTGAAAAAAGCCAAGTTTCTCTATTTTTCACGATAGTGTAGTGAAGGGGAAGTGGGCATCTTGGGATTTCTGTTTGGCTCTCAGAACCTCTTTGACAACTTTAAGAGTATATACCAAATTATGAATCAATGTATATAAGCGTGTCTTTCTAAAGATGGCAACCATAGCTCTCATCAAATTCTCAAAGTGGCCTAGCACATCTCTCCAAAGCACATATAAAAATATTTCAAAGAAGGGACTGGGGAAAATCTCTATGGACAAAGTGTTTGCAGCACAGATATGCAGACCCAAGTTTGACAAGCCCCGGCACCCACATTAAAAAAAAAAAAAAAAAGCAGGCCTGTAATCTCAGCTCTGTGGTGGTAGAGATATAAAGATCATCTCGAGGGTGGCAGGCCAGCCAGCCTAGCCAAATAAGGTCAGTGATCTCCAGGGCAGTGAGAGATCCTGTCTCAGAAAGTAAGGGGAAAAATGATTGGCCTCTGGCCTTCATATTCAAGTGTGACCTTCCCCATGAATAATGCATAATAATGAATAATAATGTAACACAAACAATTATAAAAATTTAAAAGAGGGCAAAGCATCCTAAAAGATGAGTTATTACTATTATTTTTTTTTTCAAATTTTACACACCATATATTTTTTTCATAGTCCTTCCTTCAGATTGTCCGCATCTCCATGGTCGCTCAACTACATATTATTTCTCTCTAAAAAAAAAAAAAAAAAAAAAATCCTAGCTAAACAGTAAGTAGCACATGCGTGCCTGCAAACATGCACACCTATGCCCACACAACAAGAACGGCAACAATGCCATGGAATCCATTGTATGTTGCCCAACTATTCCTAAGCCTCGGCCTGCCTCCATAGTGAAAATGGACCTACCACAAGACTGAGCTATCGCACTCTGGGGCATATAGCCAAAGGACTCTATATGTTCCTATAGTGATACTTGCTCATCCATGTTCATTGCTGTTCTACTCACAACAGCCAGAAATTGGAAATATCCTAGATGTCCATCAACTAACAAATAGATAATGAACTTGGAACATTTACAAAATTGCATATTATATTCAGCTATTAAGAAAAAATAAAATTTGCAGGTGAATGGATGAACTAACAACAATCATTCTGTGCAAGGTAACCGAGACCCAGAAAGACAAATATTGAATTTTTTTTCTCATATGTGGATGTTATCTTTTCAAGCTTCAGATATGTGTGTATCCTGCAGAATATCCACAGTTTAGATAGCAAGCAAGGGCCCAAGGGATGCAGAGGGAATCTTTCAAGGAAAGGGAAACAGAGTATACTGTTTTAAAGGATTTGTTCTTTAACAGTGGGGTGGTCTGGTCGTAAGAGAAGAAGGACTAGTATTCCCTGAGAGAATTAGGAGGTATCAATTGATCATGCATTATCTCAAACAAGTGTATCATCCTGATACCTTTTAAAGCAATCGGTGCTTATAAACTCCTAGACAGCAGGCATGTTTAAGATGGGCTTCTTGACAAAACACTTGTATATTGGCTGTTGCTATGCCAGTAGGCTTAGAGATAAAACTGGAGAAACTGTGCTAGGCCATAAAGTTGCTACGTCTAGGACCTAATTTTATCTTAGGATGCAGCCACTTTTCTAAGCTCATACTGAATTCCCTTCATGTGTCCTAAAGCTGCTCCAAATTCTGATGCAGATGAAAATATTAAGAAAAAGCTTCTCATGGGGGAACATGAAGCCCAAGGCAATTAGGTTACAATTTCAAAAATGATCTTGTTTTATTTTTTTCTGGTAGCACTTAGACTTAACCACACAACAGGATATTATATAGCTCTTTGTTTATTAATCTTGTCTATTACACTAACAACACCAACAAAGGTAAATGTTATTCGGACATGTCCAGTGTTGTATTTTCAACACCTAGAACCCAAGGTTGCCGTCACAGGACCTGACTAGTAACCTGCTCCATGAACTTCATCATCAGAGGTCACGTAGGAAAGGGTGGTGACTACAGGGTCCCCCTAATTAACTCTCTTTTGCTGTATCAATTCCTTCTGGTGACTTTTCCAAAGCGCTCACAGAGAATTACATTGCTCTCTCCACAGCCAAGGCAGAAATCCATTCAATATCCATGAATGTGGCCCATTCAAATAACGATATAATTCTAGCACTTGTTTTAAGTGATTCTAAAAGGAGGAAGCATTGGCTTTACTAGACTTTTATAATTGGAAAGCTGGGTGCGTTTTAGCAGAGGCTAATGGATATATATTTATTTTTTTCTGTGAAGTTGCATTTCCTGAACACCAGAAAAGGAATTCTTATTAAACTTTTAAGCGTATTCAAAACAAGCTTTCCTTTATGTTTCTAAAGGAAATTTACACACTGTTCCTAGTTTTATACCAACTTCAGCTTCATGGCCCTTAAATCATCATTTTACGTCCTCAGCGTTCAGCAAAGAACTAAATATGTGTCCCATAGAATTTGTGGTTTCTTTTAAGGATGCGTGAGGTACAGTTGAGAGCCGCATGGCTCAGAACAGATTCAATCTAGAGAAGACAGCATGCCGCTAAGCACAGCTCAACCCCCGCCCCAGCTCACAAGAGATTGCAGGAAGAAGTTTCTCCCTCAAAGATGAAATTCATGGAACACTTTAATTCTGCCAGAGCCATACACCGGGCAACAGAAAAACAACAACAACATCATTTCATCTCCTAGTGTTTTAGAGACTCCAGGCAAATGTAAACAGTAGATGCTGTTAGACATTAAGTATTCATTATGGGCACTAAACAGCTAAACTAAAAATCCACTGATTTATTTGAAATTCCATCCGATTTCGCTAGGAAATTTATTAAATTATTTACCAAACTTCAACAGGAAAAATTACCATTGATTGACTCTGAATGCACTGTTTATGAAGGCATATTTATTTCACAGCATGGTTTATATTAAGCAATAAACTATGTAACAAAATAATTTCTCGTGTCTACCATTAATTCACTTATGATCTGGTTTTGTGTAAGACCATGCTGCTTCTGTGAAAATACTCACTAGTGATTAAGCATCTTAAAGATCTTGTGATAAGATTTATCTTTTCTGTTAGTGAGGGCTATCTGAGTCCTCAGATAGCAAGCTTGGGTAACTCGAGAGAATTTATACGGAGAGAATAAACAAAAAGAAACCGCCACATAATACCATTGCAACTCTTTCCATAAACACAAATAAACAACAAAAAACCCACATAATTCTCTTGCAACTATTTCCATATGATATATATGTCTTCAGATCTTTCTGAGAATACCTCACAAGCATCAGGTACTATTCTCCTAGCCAAGTGTATTCCTAGCAATTATTGATGTCTATAGAATATATGGTTATATGTGTACCCACTCCTTTTCCCCCCATCCCAAAAGGCATTGTAAACATTTAGACACTTGGTACAAATGGAAACGTAGAAGCAGAAGTAAGGCAGCCAAAGAATAGGAAAAGCATATGGAGATGATGGAATCTATGTCACTGGCAAAGACACACAGCTACCACACAGAAAGCAGGTGTGACAGCCCAGCTAATAGGGCAGCCCAATTCAAGGGGACAAAGCCCAAACTAACTTGATCTCCGATAGATGTGTTTCCTGATGAGCAGATGTTGGCTATGACTGCATGCCAAGCCCTGCAAATGAGAACAGAACAAGTATGAGGCCAAACTCAGGACCGCTAAGAATTAATAACAAACGAGGGAAAGAAGGACAGAGGGACTTGAACAAAAGAGAAATAAAGTACAGGAGGAACATCTTTGTGATGACGGCTGTTTGTATGAGGGCACTGCTCAGTGGAAATGGAGCAAGGACAGAGTGTGAAGTCTAAGAGATTGGAGGATGCTTTTCTTCTAGCCTTCAAAATAAAGGATAAGGCCAAAAGACAGGGGACGTTGCAAACTTCTTGAAGCAAGCAAAGACAAGAAAATGGGTGACTCCCTGTAATCTTTGAAAACACTACAACTTTGCTGACTAGCTGCTTTTTAGCCTTGTGAAGGTTCTGATGCACAGATGTAGAAGTGGCTTCAGTCTCTGAAGCCACTCACTTTGTGGATATCACTAACAAGAGCAAAAAGAAAGGAAAACTCCCATTCTTCATAGAATAGCCTCATATTTGTGTGTGTTCTCTTTCTATTTTATCCACTGAGTTATAGAAAATAATTTTGGTTGCTGACTTCTCGTGTAATCTCTTCATGTAAGCCCTTCATGTAATGCTCAGCGGTTTATGATTTGTAGATCCTCCCCCCACCCCTTTTCTAGCTAGCTAGCTAGAATGAATTCACGGCATTTCAAAACAACATTTTTGCTGTTTAAATCATTAAGCCAAGTAGGTCTCATATTATTGTTATAAATAAATTACTGAATTAAAACTGTGGTAATAGAGTTAGTTCTTCTATTTAATTAGTAAGCAGTGAAAGTAATTAAGTGATTTTTACTCAATTCTAAAGATGTTTTAACACTTTTACACTAGTACTATACAATGAAATAAACTGAGATTGGTCTTATAATGTCATGATTTTGGGGAGACAGTGCTAACCTCTTATTCTCTCTTTGGACAAAAACAACACAGGTATGTTCACAGTCTATTTCCCATACTCTATGCACTCAAGTGCATTACATGGCCCTTAAGGAACTATATGTAGATGTCATGGCCATCATTCATTTCTTACCCTCTGTTTATTCTCACATAGATTGAAAATATCAAGGGAACTCTACTATGGTTGCTGTTCATGGCTATGGGTCTCATAGCCATGAAAAGGTGACAGCCTATCACCTTTGCTTTATTGGCACTTATCACCAATAAAGGCTAGATCATACAGGAGCCTTCAATCCCCCTTCCTCCAAGGATATCCAAAGGGAAATGAACCATCGTTACTTTGTAATCCCTTCACTTTATCAGTTAGCTTTAAGAACAAAATAGTGAAAAGCAGCTTTGGAATCACAGTCTAATGTGCACACCCACACTCAGCTTGCTGCTAAGTGCTTGCACAACTCACCCCATTTCCCCGACATTCCACTTCCCCACCTGTGCCATGGGAACAGAGGCAGCATTGTAGCCATTTGCCGTGAGATCTTCAAAGCTTTGAACTGGGGCCAGCTGGAGGCAGTTGGCAGAGAACATGCGGCAACCATTCCCTGTCTCTCAAACAGCTGTTTGAGTACAAGACATCTGATGTAACATCTTCGGATGACATCATCATTGCTTGGTAAAGGAATCTGGCTAAATGATAATCTATCATTTCCCACTTAGTTGCAAAACTCTGCAATTTGAGAAATAATACGAATAGAAAGTATAAGCGTCAAAAAAGAAGGCATAGTTAGATAATAAAAAGTGAAAGAGAGAAATGCATTTAGCTATAATTCTATATTTACCTTTGTTAACAATTATTCTAGTGTTAACTACAAAGGTCCATCAAGCCAGGGACCAAGCATTGACATACTGATGTTCAGCATTTATAATCCAATAAAAGCCAATATTTGTTGTCTCCTCAATGGGAGAAACAACTCTAAAAGTTTTCTGTGAATTAACACATCAGATCTTTGAGGAGTTCTGATACACTTGTGCACACACAAAGCAGAAGAGAAAATCCAGGCAGAACCTTTCAAATGTGACTATCCAACAAATGTACTTCATCATTAGCTTCTGGTCTCACAAAACCATTCCTTCTCTAATACTTTCCCTCTACTTTTGTTTTGTTTTCCCTCTGCCTTTGTTTTTAGTTTTGTTTTGTTTTTACTTAAAAAACTGTTATGTATGTGAATTGTGCCCGTGTGTGTGTGTGTGTGTGTGTGTGTGTGTGTGTGTGTAACGTGTTTTCTTGGTGTCTGCAGAGGCCAGAGCAGAGCATTGGCTCTATCATGTCAGTGCTGGGACTCAAGCCCAGGTCCTCTAGAGGAGTGGCGAGTGCTGAGCCACCTCTGCAGCTATATAGTACTACTTTGATTCTAAGAATGCCAGAACACCGAATATATGGAACTCAGAGCACACTTGAACTAATGTGAAAGTCACTGCAAATGTTTAGGAGGTTTCCACTTTTGAAATTATGATTTTAGCCTCGCTGTATCTAGATTCTAGCACCAAATGCCATAGACGGGAGGGTAAGCAGGCCTAAATACTGGCAGGAAACTTTCAATCATTTCTAAAGAAAAGGGGTGTGGGATAAAGAATGAAACCAGAAACTAGGTTCAAGATAATTGAAGCTCTACCCGAGACATAAGATGACAGGAAGAATACATAGGACCCACAGAGTTTGTGTTCTAAAACTGCAATAAAAAAAGAATTCAGATCTGTGAATTGAGCCTTAGTGATAAATTAAACATTGGACTTAAGAGATTTCATTCCAGCACTTGATCAGTATTAGAATCATTGGGACATTTTCATATTTGTATTCTTCTTCTTCTTCTTCTTCTTCTTCTTCTTCTTCTTCTTCTTCTTCTTCTTCTTCTTCTTCTTCAAATTAACTTATGTCTTTAGTTCTTTATATATACTGGATATTAGTCCTCTGTCAGATATAGGGTTGGTGAAGATCCTTTCTCAATCTGTAGGCTGTCATTTTGTTTTGATGACAGTGTCCTTTGCTTTACAGAAGCTTTTCAGTTTCATGAGGTCCCATATATTGATTGTTGCTCTTAGAGCCTGTGCTGTTGGTGTTCTGTTCAGGAAGTTGTCTCCTGTGCCAATGAGTTCAAGGCTCTTCCCCACTTTTTCTTCTAAGCAGTTTAGTGTGTCTGGTTTTATGTTGAGGTCTTTGATCCACTTGGACTTTAGTTTTGTGCAGGGTGATAAGTATGGATCTAGTTGCATTTTTTTTACATGTAGACATCGAGTTAGACCAGCACCATTTGTTAAAGATGCTGTCTTTTTTTCCATTGAATGGTTTTGGCATCTTTGTCAAAAATCAGGTGTCCATAAGTGTGTGGATTTATGTCAGGGTCTTCTATTCGATTCCATTGATCCACCAGTCTGTTTCTATGCCAGTACCATGCAGTTTTTAGTAGTGTTGCTCTATAGTACAGCTTGAGATCAGGGATAAAGACACCTCCTGAAGATCTTTTACTGTAGAGAATTGTTTTAGCAATTCTGGGTTTCTTGTTGTTCCATATGAAGTTGAGAATTTTTCTTTCCAGGTCTGTAAAGAATTGTGTCGCTAATTTGATGGGAATTGCATCGAATATGTAGATTGCTTTTGGTAAGATGGCCATTTTTACTATGTTAATCCTGCCAAGGAATGAGCATGGGAGATCTTTCCATCTTCTGATATCTTCTTCTAATTCTTTCTTCAGAGACTGGAAAGTTTTTTCATACAAGTCTTTGACTAGCTTGCTTAGGGTTACTCCAAGGTACCTTATGTCATTTGTGGCTATTGTGAAGGGTGTTGTTTCCCTAATTTTGTTCTTGGTCCTTTTGTCTTTTATATAAAGGAGAGCTGCTGATTTTTTGAGTTAATTTTGTATCCAGCCACTTTGCTGAAGGTGTTAATCAGCGGTAGGAGTTCCCTGGTAGAATTTTTGGGGTCACTCAGGTATACCATCATATCATCTGCAAATAGTGATAATTTGACTTCTTCCTTTCCAATTTGTATCCCCTTGATCTCCTTCAATTGTCTTATTGCTGTAGCAAGGACTTCAAGAACAATGTTGAAGTGATATGGAGAGAGTGGGCAGCCTTGCCTTGTCCCTGATTTCAGTGGGAATGATTTAAGTTTCTCTCCATTGAGTTTGATATTGGCTAATATCCAGTATATATAAAGAACTAAAAAAGCTGAAAAGCAACAAACCAAGTAATCCAATTAATAATGGGGTACAGAGCTAACAGAGAATTCTCAATAGAGGAATATTGAATAGCAGAGAAATACTTAAAGAAATGCTCAGTCTCATTAGCCATCAGGGAAATGCAAATCAAAACGACCCCAAGATTTCACCTTACACCCATCAGAATGGCTAAGATCAAAAACTCAAGAGACAACACATGCTGGAGAGGTGGAGAAAGGGAAACCCTCCTCCACTGCTGGTGGGAATGTAAACTTGTACAACCACTCTGGAAATCAATCTAGCGCTTTCTCAGACAACTAAGAATAGTGCTTCCTCAAGATCCAGCTATACCAGCCCTAGGCATATACCCAAAAGAGGCTCAAGTACACAATAAGGCCATTTGCTCAACCATGTTTGTAGCAGCCTTATTTGTAATAGCCAGAAGCTGGAAACAGCCCAGATGCCCCTCGTTGGAGGATTGGATGCACAAATTGTGGTACATCTACACAATGAAATATTACTCAGCAATAAAAAAAAAAAAAACAAGGAAATCATGAAATTTGCAGATAAATGGTGGGAGCTGGAAAAGATCATCCTGAGTAAGCTATCCCAGAAGCAGAAGGATGCACTCGGTATATACTCACTCATATAGACATATAATATAGTATAGGATAAACCTACTAAAATCTGTACACCTAAAGAGGAAGGACTCTTGCTAAAATGCTCAATTCCTATCCAGAAAGGCAAAGAGGATGGATACCAGAAGAAGGAGAAAAGAAGGAACAAGTCAGGAGCCTGACACAGAGGACCTCTGAAAGACTCTGCCCTGCAGACTATCAAAGCAGATGCTGAGACTTATGGCCAACTGTTGGGCAGAGTGCATGGAATCTTATGAAAGAAGTGGGAAACAGTAAGATCTGGAGAGGATGGGGAACTCCACAAGGAGATCAACAGAACTAAAACATCTGAGCACAGGGGTCTTTCCTGAGACTCATACTCCAACCAAGGACTATGCATGGAGATAACCTAAGACCCCTGCACAGATGTAGCCCATGGCAGTTCAGTATCCAAGTGGGTTCCATTGGAATAGGAACAGGAACTGTCTGACATGAACTGATTGGCCTGCTCTTTAATCATCTCCCCCTGAGGGGGAAGCAGCATTACCAGGCCACAGAAGAAGACAGTGCAGCCACTCCTAATGAGACCTAATTGACTAGGATCAGAGGGAAGGAAAAGAAGACATCCCCTGTCAGTGGACTTGGGGAGGGGCATGTATGCAGAGGATGGAGGAAAGGAGGGATTGGGACTGGAGAAGGGAGGAAACTACAGGGGGGATACAAAGTGAATAAAGTGTAATTAATAAAGAATTAAAATTAAAAATAAATGTAACAATAAAATGATTTTAATGATAAAAAATTAACTTATGTCAACAAAAATGCTTATGTTCATTATAATCAAAACCCATGTTTACTATGTACCAAGTAATATTTTATGTAAGCACGTCATGGCTAAAGTAACCCAACTATCCTATGCATTATTCCACATTCTTATGTATTTTTTTTTATGACGAGGCCTTTTAGAAATCCCCCCTCCCCGCCTTAGCAAGTTTCAATATGAAGCATTGTTATCATCTGTAGTCACCACGTTTTAGCGCAGGTCTCTTAAATTGCCGCTCCTCTCACACCGAGAGCCTCTTATCCTTTAACCACGGTGTTACCCATCGCAATCCCTACTGCACTGAGCACGCATGACCAAGCCAATCATCTCCGCCTCTGTGTGTTCAGCTCTCTGAAGTTCTGCACGGAGGTGATACCATGAGAGGGAATTTCACTTAGCACCATGTCTTCTGGGTGGATCCTCTGTGCCACACATAGCAGAGCTGCCCTCCTCTCTAAGGCTGAGTGGCATTTGCTGTGTGTACCAGTTTTTCTTTATGTACTCATCAGTCGGCAGGCGCTTTGGCTGATTTCGCTATTTTGCTTGCTGTGAACAAAGATAGCGCAAGTGTGAGAGTGCATCTGTCTCTGCTATGTACTGTCTTCTCTTCTGTGAGACTGCTGGGCCATAGCGCAATTCCATTGTTTCACTTCTGGGGAGTCCCTGCCCTGCTTTTCCTAGGTCCAGGGCCAGGTACTTCCCACAGCGTGCAGGGGCCTCCCATTTCCCCTTAGCACATGAAAAGTCATCTTACCAAAAGTGGAGTGGAATCTCCTTGTGCTCTTATTTTTTATTCCACTTAGCAAGAGTGAGCACTTTTACACACCTGTTGGTCCTTTGAATGATCTTCTCCGCTAACCTCGGTTCAGAGCCTTGGATCCATATCGGATCAGGTTATTGGCCTTCCTGGTACTGAGAAGTCCGAGTTTATTACCTAGATGTCAGTCTCTTAGCAGATTCGTGGATTGTAAATATCTTCCTTCATTGCATTCCCATCCTTTCGCCCCGTTGACACTTTTCTTTACTGTCTAGAAGGTTTATGGCACAATATTACCATCAGAAAAAAACATTTGGAATGCAGATTGTGTCTGATTGTATCTGATACTTCCAGACCAACTCTCCTTAGAGTGTCTACACATCAAGTGTTAAAAGCCTCATGTAACTTCTGACTACTTTGTTGGATGAGAAAGATCTAGACAGAGCAAAACTTTGACCGAAATCCAGGACATACCAATAGTTCCAGATGTGGAAATTCATCTATAGAAATCACCACCAGCTTTTTCCAGAGCGAGGAACTGTCTGAAGTATCTGTCAATTGCATAGCAGTTACTGCTTGATCTACAGTAACAGGTATAGATTACGTGAGTATTTTAAATGCACAAGGTTTAAAAAAAAATGCCAAGCACAGCTGGCAGCCTAGAACCCATTCTTAGTTTGCAGAAGTTGTTCTCAAGACGTGTGCTCATTTCCTTAGCGCCAAACTGTTGTATCTCCCAGCATTGTTTTCTCTATGAAATGAAACGATTTGAGGGAATTCACAGGAAAAAAAAAAAGGAAAATGACTGTGTCCCTAAGCTAATATGAGTGATGGTGTGGCATCCACGTGGTTTTTGTAAACTAGAATCCATGCTAAAAATCCCTTCATAAAAGACTCCCCAAAATAAGGCTTCATTTAAATCATTAGGTGGTTTAAAAAATAAATTCCCAAGAGCTATATAACTATTAGGTATACTTGTCTTTTTTTTTTTTGTCTTTGTTAATTTATTTTTATTGAGATGAAACACCATGACTGAGGCCACTCATAAAAGAAAGCATTTAATTGGAGCGTCTCGTTGCAGGTTAGAGTCCACAACCCTCATGGCAGGGAGCTTGGTAGCAGGCAGGCCGGCATGACTGAGACAGCACTTGAGTTGTTGTCTATTTTTATTGAGTCAACAAAGGTTTATATTTAGTTCTAAACAAATGGTCAAAAAATAAAGGAGAGACATGGAGACGATGGGTTTATAGTTGTAGAAGTCATTTTACTACGTTATAATAAATTGTTATATCAATATTTTGTGTCAATAAGAGAGAACCTATCTTTTCTCAGGAGACAGGAAAATTCTAAGGGTGAATGAATTAGTTGCACTGCTAACTTGTTCTAGACAAGCTCATCATAAATATGAAGTTATCATTCATAAAAGAATACATGATTACATAGGCTGGAAAAGCCTAGAGTATTTAACGTTTTTCCATGGCTGTGCGTGATGGGTAATGCTTGTGGTCCTGGTACTCAGGAATTGACTGCGGCAAGACTAAGAATTGAAAACCAACCCAAGCTATGAAGCAAGAGTCTTAGGCCGACCTGAGCTACACAGCAAGACTCTGAATCAAAACAAAACTCCTTTCTGGAAAACTAGATCATTGAGTAAATTAACTTATCCCTTGGCTAGTATAACATCCTTGGAACATTTAGAATGAACATAGAATCAATTGTGCATGTTTATTGGGGTTGGTGTAACATTCATGTATGTATATAAAATGTAATCAGATCACTTTGGTTTATTTAACACCTCAGACCTTTGTCATTTCTTCACAGTGGAAACATTCAATGTCCTCTGCCTGCTCTTCATAATATTCACCTAACTGTTCTCAAATAGTGGATTAACTTTTAGAAAGTTTCTTCGGGAAGGCCAGCATAGTGACACAAACCTGTAATCCTAGCAAGATGGAGTCTGAGGCAGGAAGATGGGGAGTTCAAAGCCATCCTGGGACACATAACAACACTCTGTTGCAGAGACAAGAAGGAGAGAAAGGTGGGAGGGAGAGAGAAAGGAAGGATGGAAAGGAAAAGAAGAGGAGACTAGGAGAGGGAAGGGAAATGAAGGAGAGAGGGGAGTAATTTATTAAAGTTTGTGTCCAGCCAGGGCTGTGGCAGTAAGGTAGAGAAAAGTTTTATGTTTCTTATTTGAGGTAAAGCAGAGTTTACACTTGATTTAAGACAGCTGCAGTGTATAATAAGATTCAATTTCAAAGAATAACAAGCAGGCAACGACACATTTAAAACCAAAATATATCTTTCCTTTTTGGATTGGTTTGCTTAGAAGAATTTCTTTCTGAACTAAAATATTTTTACAGAACCTCAATATATAAAACAAACTAAAGCCATATTGTGTGAGCTTAAGATAAATTATGTCATATTTGTTTCTTCTGATGTAAATCTAGCAATGTAAAGACAGCTTGGATCAATTAAAATATTTTAATTAACTGTAAGAGGATCAGTACCTGTGAGGGTCTCATACTCCCGTTTGCATTCTTATGTGCACATTGCTATAAACCTGAATATAGACCATCCAGAATTAATGATTATGAGCAAATGTTGAACAAAAATGACAATATTAAGTGACTTAATCTAGCAGTAATGATGGTGTCTCCTTGTGTATCTTTTTTATTATTTATGTTCTGAAATTTTTACACCTGTACACATCGTACCTTGATCACCTTCACCCCCACCTCCTCCCTCCATCTTTGTGCTTCTTAAACATCCCAGCCTGTGATATTCCAATTCTCTTTGACGGTAAGATCCAGAGACTTGAAGTAGGTACACAGCCAAACTCCTTTCAAAGTTTAATCACCAGTAACACCAAGAATGTGTTCACATTTTCTACTATAAAACTAAGGGTCACATGACCAAAAGCTACTCAGTGCCTCCTTGAGGGGTCTAACCTTCACTGCGAGATACTTCGCCATATGTCCACTGAGTAGAGGGAAAATTATATCAAGGAAAAAGTCTAAGCTCTAACAAAAAGCGTAAGCATGGCACTGGTATGTGTTTACATCATATATGCACACACGAGCACACATCATACAATCATCCAACGTAGAAAACATAATCAAGTTGTCTGATTTGGGAAGGGTTAAAAGTAAAACATGGGAGAATAGCAGCACTTACGTTTGGAGGACTGTGGTCTGAGCGGAGCCACTGTAAGACCCTGTGTGCTGTTTGATAAAGACAGCCATTAATTTTATAAGCTGTTAAGACAGGCAAGCCTGCTGTAACAGCTCGGGTAATTAGTAATACAGACATATGACTTATAACTATCCCCCCCCCGCCAAAAAAAAGTCTGAATGAAGGGAAAGAAAAATCCTTCAACGATCCAAAATAAAGAAATAAAAGGAAAATGAAACAAATCTGTCACAGATTAGATGATAGCAATAAACTCAACAGAAGCACATTTGAAGTCCTGCATATGTATGTGTGTGGTGTGTGTGTGTGTGTGTGTGTGTGTGTGTGTGTGTGTGTTTCACTCTTGTGGTTATCAAGGATTAATACAGTGGTTTTAAAATTTCTGTAGCTAGTTTGAAGCCAACTTAGACCGTGTTGGGGCTTCATTGAAAAGTTCAGCTACTTTGTGAGATGTCACCCAAAGACCCCGAGGCTGGGAATCTGGATCAGTGGTAAAGCGTTCATGTACAGGTACCCAGGTTCAACTCACAAGTTGTAAAACAAGCGATGTTATAGGAGACACTTCTGAGAACACAGAGAGATTTCGGTCATTAAAGGGTTAATCAAAGAGCATGCACGAGAAGCAATAACACCAAGTAAAATTGGCTTAAAGACAGGAGAAACTTACAAAGTAAATAGTATTTTAATGCTAACTATGAGCAGCCTTAATTACTGAGAAGGTATAAAACTCTGAACAAAGACATACCTTATTGTATAGCTCCAAGGGGCTGGAGGAATGGCTTAGTGGCGAGGGGCACTGGCTGCCTTTCTAAAGTCCAGGGATTCCATTCAAACTACCTGCAAGGTGGCTCACCACTGTGTGTGACACTAGTCACAGGAGATCTGACACTTTTCCTGGCCTCTGTGGCACAAGGTCATACATGTAGTGCACAGATATACAAACAGGAAAAATACCCATACATATGAAAATAAGATAGATAAAATATTTTAAAAGTATAACTCCAAAACACATAATGTAGGAAAAATGACAATTACAATTCGGGAGGAAGTTTACCAGCACAGCAGGAGAATGATAGACCCTTTGCACAAGGAGAAAAAGTTGTGTTTGGGCTACAGAATATATAAACAGCACAATCAACACGCTTGATATGATGTAAACGATCACTATACAGCCTTCTTAAATTCTTTGCCTTTCTTCCCAGAGGAGTCAGGGTGGAACACAGCACACCTCCCCATTTCCACGGATTTGTCTCCTCTTCTGCTTACGTAGATGCCAGAGGTGGTGGGAGAGAGATGGCGGCACAATTGACTCTCATCAGACACATCTGGCTAGTGCCCATGAGAACAATAGGTACATGGTGTCCCAAGTCCATGTCAAATCTTCTAATTTCACTTTCTGGGAAGCTGAAAACAATAGATAAAACCATTCAAAAAAGAGCTGGCTGTGGTGCTGCATGCCTTTAATCCCAACACTTAGGGAGGCAGAGACAGGCAGATTGCTGTGAGTTTGAGGCCAGCCTGGTCTACAAAAACCAAATCCAGGACAGCCAAGGCTACACAGAGAAACCTTGTCTTGAAAAACAAGCAAACAAACAAACAAACAAAAAAACAAAAACAAATAAGAACAACAACAAAAAAACTCTTCAAAACAGGACAGAGCCTATATAGACCACACAGACTCTTCTCAGTGATAGACCCACTCACATTTCTGCTCCTAGGAACATAAAAAGGGACAGCATCAACTCTTTGGATCCCCTTCCTGGCTTTAGTTAGGCAGACAAGTATGACTGGGTTTTAAGCAGGTGATGTTGAAGTTGTACAAAGCTCTCGGTTATCCTCATGTTCAGAACACTGAAGTAGAGCCTATGTCAGAGAAGGGCAGTTGTATTGTAAACTCTACACCTGACATCTGTTGACCAAGTCCAAAGGGCAGGCAAGGGATTGCAATGTGTTCAGGTTTGGTGCCCGTGTTTTCTGAAAGTATATATTGCTTTTTGTTAATTTCTCAGTAGTACAGTTACAAATAAAATGAGGGTTAAAAGTACACAGAGAACATTTAAAAGTCCTGGGACAGACACAGGAAGTGGAATATTTCTACAATGGGTATTTCATATTATTAACGAGTTTATTTCACCCACCATGGAACTATCCCAGGCATCAAGTCTGTAACTACTCCAAATATGTAACAATCACCAAGACCAAATGCAATGCAAGAAAATAGTAAAGGCCTGGTATGGTCAAGTATAGCATACAGCAATGCACAGTTAACTTTTCTACTAAGATCTATAGTTTCATCAATTCAACATATACTGTTAATGTTCTCACCAAGTTCAGGTACAAAGTAGAGACTGGAGACACAACAGTGATGAAACAAACAGAAGTTTTCCAAATGCTCGATTACCTTGGCAATGAGACAAATGAAAATTAAAACTACTCTGAGATTTCAAAGTCAAAATGGCTACAATGTTTCTCATTATTTTTAGAAAACCACCAAGAAGTATAAGCAAGGATGCTTCAAGAAAGGGTGCAAACTGACATAGCCACTATGAAATTAGTGTGAATAAGTCTCAAAAAGCTAAAAACAGACCTCCTATATGATACAGTTGTACCATTCCTTGGCATCTGTTCAAAGGACTTGACACCTTATTGCAAAGATAGTTGCTCAGCCATGTTTGTTGATGCTCCGGTCACAACAGCTAGGACATGCAAACAACCCAGTTAGCATGGAACCGGTGAATGGATAATGAAAATGTGCTGTGAATTCATAATGAGGTTATATTCAGCTGTAAAAGCTTAACAAGAATATAAAATTTTAAGTAAATAGATAGAACTAAAAAAACAAAAAAATATTACACTGATTGAATTAACCCAGAAAGACAAATCTGCAAGTTCTTTCATATTTGTGGATCCTAGATCTGAATCTTTTTATGTGACTACAACACCTGGAGTAAGCAGGGGAACTAGGAAATTAAAAAGGAACCACTTGGGGAGGGAAAGAAGAAGAAGGAGCTCTAAAGAGGGAGAAAGCAGGACAGAGGTGCGATGAAGAGAAAGGGAGAGGGAAAATGGGAGGAGAGCTTGCCTGGGGCAAAGAAAGAGAGTGTAATACAGAGGAGGAGGGAGGGGAGATAGATAACACTAAGGAATAGCCATAAGGAAACATATCGTTAAGCAATTTACTTTAAAATGCACTTATAATATGCAAAAATATAAATATACACATACAGCTTTAATGCATATTAAGCCGTATGTCTGTATATCCCAACAATGATTACAGAAGAGATCATGAACTCTACAAGGGGTTATGAGGGAGATGGGAGGGACTGAGGGAGGGTGTAAATGCAGTATGCTCGGGTCTGAAGTTTTCAAGTAAATGTTTTAAAAAAAACAAGATTTCTGTTTTACTGGCATTTGTAGTCTAACACAGAAAACAGGGAAAATCAAGTTACCATCACGAATGAATCAGGGAATCAGTTCCACAAAGGTCCAGATTCCTTGAGCAAATAAAATTCTACATGAGCTCTCTCAACCTCCGTAACATCGACACTTCTGAGAGTAATTCTTTGGTGGGTCACCCTGGGCATTTTACGGTGTTTAGAGTACATCTAGCCCCCATCCTCTATGTGATACCCTGTCCCTTCCAGCTGTTACAAACAAAAACTATCTCCAGAGGCTGCCAAATGTCCCCTGGAAGATCACAAGACTCCTAATTGAGAACCACTGTATAAGAATGATGAGGCCATAGGTTGTGTTGTTGGTGATTATGTCCTTGAATGGGCATAGAAGAACTTCACTGAAAAATGAGAAAAAAAAAAAATCTAATGATGCAATAGTTTCGTGAGAGGTTCCAGACAGAGAGAACCAAATGTCAAAGCAATAAGCAGGTAATGACCATGTACAGTCCAAGGAATAAGAGTTTGTGTGGCCAAAGCATACAAAGAAGTAAATGAGACCAGAGAGGCAGAAAGATTTGGATCATATAAGGCCTGTAGACAGTTACGGAAAGCTTTGATTTAAACTTGATAAACATGTAAGGAAAAGTTAGGAGAGAGTTGTTGATTGGCTGTGAACTGAGAAATGCTTTGGGCTACACCTTAAATATGCACACTTCTGGGCTTTTAAAGCCGAAAGAGAACCCCAGGTGTGGGCAGGGGACCAGAGGTGAAATGCTCTGGCTTGAATTGAGCAGAGACTGCATTGAACAGATTTTCAGGAGTGTCAGGTTTTCAGACCTGTAAAGTCTACCGCAAACATTGCCAAAACAATTCAGAGTAGCCTGCAAGGACAGTGTGTTCTAGGTGGCACATGGGCAGCAGCTGGTAGCCAGGGTGCCCACTGCGTGTGTATGGACTCTGGCTCAGTCCCAATCAGGTCTCTGAGAAGAAAGGGCTCAAGGCCAAGGGCAGGCCAGGTTACCCAACGGGAGCCAGGCAGACAACCCAACGCTTGTCAATGACAGCGCAGAGATGTCACTGGGTTGACTTTGTACTGTTCTCATCAGAGGTTTGCAAAGTCAATCCTTTTTGTTCAGCCCAGACGAGACTGAAGACAGGAGATGTTTGTTGCTGGGTCGCTGTGTGTGTAAGACGCTGTTTGGTGTACTTTTTGTGGTTAGACTTCCAAAACCACAGGGAGCCACATTCCCCTCCTTTCAGCATGCAGTTTTTAAAGGTGCTACAATCTGGAGCCGGTCTACTGTTCGCTGATAGGATGTGAAACCTCAGCAAGCCAAAGCTCTGGGCACCCGTTTCTAACAGCAAGCACTGCAAACTGCTCAGATGAGGCGATTGGGAAGATGAAGTCCAGGGCAGACCTAGCTAATTGCAACCATTTGAACAGCAACTAGAACCAGCTGTTTTTACTAAGCTCTGTAAATGAATTATTTAGCTTCTTCCTCACAGTGACCTAAGAAAGGACTCATTAGTTGTCACATTTTATAAGTAACAAATCTGAGGTTTAGGAATCATAAGTATCTTGTCCAAAATCACCCAGCAAGTAAGTAATAGGGGTGAAATTTTAATCCAGGCAGGCAAAGGCACACAGCCCTGCAGTCTGGGACTGATTGATTAAATCAAGTCCTCTTCCCACAAGGAATATTATCCAGAACTCATATAATTTTTTTGTGCAAAAGGATGCAGGCAGTCGTGAAGAGACTTGATAGTCTGAGGTCAGTTGGTAGGGGAGGAGGGCTTCTCCTTTCTGAGGGCTAGGGGATGGGAAGGGAGAAAGGAGAAGGGAAGATGAAAGTGGGAGGAGAAGTGGGAGGGGGCTATGATCAGGATGTAAAGTGAATACATTAAAAACAATAATAAATTAAGGAAAAATAAGGTATATAATTTAAAACAATGCAACATTATTCAAAGGAATTTCACCAACAAGAACATCTGGTGATATTTTAAATAGAAATTTTTTTTTTTGGAAATCTTCCGTCACCGTCTGCTAAAACAAAAGATGGAAGGAGAAAACAGACAATTCATTCATTTACTTATTTTATTTTAATCTTAACTGGCAAACAAATAAGTGTTTATTGGGTTCTCAAGGGAGTTGGTTTGTCAATTTGTTAACCTTTTCTTCACTAGTGAGTTCAGGTACTTCCAAAATAACAGGTTAAGGTTCTTCTCATCCCCACCTGTACCATCGCCTTCAAATCTTCTAGACAGGTGTAATTTGAAAAATCAGCACAGTCTAGAGCTGAAAACATGCTGGACACAACCTCCCCATAAGGCAGTGTGCTGAAAAGCGCGCACTCTCTAGCAAGAAAAAGGGGCAGGGAGGAGACCAGGGAGGGAGTGTGGGGTTGGGGAGGGAATGAGGGAGCGGGATACAGCTGGGACACAGAGTTAACAAAATGTAACTAAAAAGAAAAAATAATAATAATAAAAAATTAAAAAAAAAAAAGCAACTGTGAATCCATCAAGGAAATTCAAGACTTGGGAACAGAAGCTTCATGTTAGAGCCTTGGGCAAGTGACTGTAATACAAACCGATAGAGATTGAAGGCCTTCATTACCCAGGAGGGAGCAGGCCCTGATCCTGGCCGTCAGGCATGGTGGAGTGCAGAGACGGAAGACAATGTGTGAACGAACCATTTCCGGACTGTACGGTGTTCGTACACCAAGAGAGGCATAGAGATGTAGATCCTATAGCTCAGGCTACTAAGCCAGAGATAGGACACCTCCTTCGTGCTGCCAAGTGTGTTGGACAGTTGCAGTGTATGCTGATAGAGAGGCGAGACCAGGGTATGAAACAAATTCCTGCTTGCTGGAAAATTCTCCACATATAACCAAGTACAGTGGCTTGAGGCCCATTTCAGAGACTCAAGAGCATCTGTCTTAGGAAGCTCTGATATCAAATGATAATTACAATAACAGTATCAGGTGCTTAGCTCCAAAGGCTCCAAGTCTTAGAGGCTTACCACTTGTTCAACCTCAGTTCTCTAATCCCAATTTCAGCTGCTGAGCCTGGGCAGATAAGCAGTTCTGCCGCAGATTGCAGCCCTGCTTTGACTTGATCCTTATTTTGGCTCAGTTCATGACTGTTCATTCTGGGCAAAGGGGCACTATATACCCAGGAGAGTGTCCCTCATTAACGGAGAAAACATAGCAGGCAAAATTAAGAAAATGTCAATATCCTCTATCTGGTAAAGAGCTAAGTCAGGACATTTACACCCTTTCAAGAAACTCTCAAAAGAGAGCTGTTGGTTGTACCTGACTTTCTACATGATAACATTTCAAATATGATGATTTTCTAATTTAGAGTCTCTCTCTACAGAATGTCGGGCTGTGGGTCTTTGCAACTGTTCCTCTCTGCTGCCAGAGAAAGCCTCCCTGATGCAGACTGGATAAAGCACCGATCTGTGAGTATATCAGAGTGTCATTAGGAATCATTTTACTGATTTTATAAAACCAGTAGTATTTGGCTTTTTGGAGCTAGTACTTGCTTTTTTTTCCTAGATATCATCTCTGGCATATGTGGTTTAAAGTATTTTAATCAGACGTTTTGTGGGCTGATTGATTAAACCTGAATGCATTTATTCATCTACATAAATACAGTTTAATAAAAAACAACAAATAAATAAATAAATGTCGTTTTATATTACTAAAAACATAAAGATTTTGAATGTATTATATGATGGGACATTTATATATGATACAAATGATGACGATGACTAACGATGAGCCTGAACCTACCTCAAAGAGCTAGCTTGTTACTAATATCTTGGTAGACTACTTCTCTGTCTCTTCCTGAAAGTTATCATTATCTTTAAGCTTGTATTATTCCCTTACTTTTAAAAACATAGACTACATAGGATTGTACCAAGAGTTCTACTTGGGTGAGCCTATAATCGTGTTGTCATACATAGGTAACTTTATTCAGCTTTAAAATAGAATACTAAATGAATATATCCCGATGTATCAGTTATCTTTACCAACAAATATCGGATTGCATCCAGTGTTTTACTGGGGTTAGTAATGGGTCCACCAACAACAGTAGTGATGCCAAGGGCTTCTGTTACAATGAGAGGTGTGACAATATTTCACATTGTCAGGCTCCTTAACATAGAGAGAGGAAATATATTTTATCATGACCTTAGTTTCCTTTCCCTGTTTGCTGCACATGCTTAGAGCCTCTTTATAGGGCAATCGGCCATATGCGTTTTCTCTTCTCTAAGCGGCTTATTCGTGATCCTTGCCAATTTTCCCATTGGGTTATTTATCTTCCTAACTGATTCACATTCGTTAAGTAAATATTTTTGCAGCATATTTGCATAAACTTTGTTTCTTTTATATATTATTTATATGCCCTCTCATTGTGTAGCTTATCTTTCCATTATCTTTATAAGCAGTGGGCATGGGGTCCAATGATTGTCCTCCATCGGACAGAATCCTCCTCCCCCAGGTTTACATTCATCTCAAAGCAGGAAATATGCTCTCATTTGGAAATAGGACCTTTGAAAATATAATCAGTTTAACCTGAAACTACACAGGATTAGAATGAGCAGCAATTGTTATTCTTACTTAAAAAATAAAGAAAGAAAAGAAAATTTGGACAATGCTATAGAAGAGATAGAGGAAAGAATTCCATGTGATAAATGAGTAGACACTGAATGACATCCCTGTACCTCAAAGCGCACCATGGAAAGCTAGCATATATCATAGTTTATTTTACATTTTTAGCGGCATAGAGTAGGGATCCCATTTTGATGCTTTGTTTTTGTGGGGGTTTTTTTGTTTGTTTGTTTTTTGTTGTTTTTTTGTTTTGTTTTGTTTTGTTTTGTTTTGTTTTGTTTTGGTTTGGTTTGGTTTGGTTTGGTTTGGTTTGGTTTGGTTTGGTTTGGTTCCAGTACTACTTATTAGAAGGTCCATCCTTTTCACCTAAATGGCAAAGCCTCTGCCACGCAGCAAAGTACCAGCTAAGTGCAGGTTTCATACTGAGAACTTGAGTCTGTTTGGTTTGCATATCATGCTAATCTAAGCTAATTATTAACTATTAGAGTTCTCTTCTGGGAGTGCTAGCCCTTTCAGCTCATTCTACTTGTTCTCTTCAAGAGTCTCTTGGTTATTGTTGGACAATTGAACCTCCACTAAAATTAAAAATTAGGTCATAAATTGCCTCTTAAATGTCTTTTGGAGCTTAAATTGAAATTTCATTTAATCCATAGACCAACACAGGAGAAGTAACATTTTATGATATTAAGCCTTTATGTGATTAAAATGATTTTGTTTTTAATTTTTCTATAAAAAGTTCAACTGGTCTTGAACTTGCTATGTAGCTGAGGGTGGTCTTGAACCCCCCGCCCTCTTTTCTATGGTTCTAAAATACTTGGCTTATTGGCATGTACCACCATACCTTGTTCTTTTGTATTTTTAAATAAAGTGCTGAGGTACTATAATTTTCTCCACATAAATTATGTTCACTATTAAATGTCTTCCTAAGTACCACCAAAACATGGAGCTAATATTACCTTTTCAAAATTACATTCTCAAAAGTCTTTGTATAGAGAAGTTGAGTTTGATTGTATTATATTCAGCTGCCTCATGAAGAAGTTCTTTTGTTATTTTGATTTATTTACAGAAATCATATAGTCTCCTATTTGAGGAATTGCTTCTGCCCACAGCCCCCTCCCAAAGAGAGACAGACAGACATACAGAGACATAGACAGAGAAATTATTTTCTTTTTTTACTCCTTTATTACTTTTTTTTTTTAACAGTCCTGGAGATTTAGCTTAAAGCAAAGTGACTACAGTAGACGACATACACTGGAAATTTGATAAGAGGATAAATCTTCCTTTTAAAATTATCTAACCAACATTTTCTTCTGAAAAATGTCAACCCCCTAGAAGTTAAAGTAATATATATATATATATATTGTTTAAGTACTTGACATCTAAATTCCCCCTTTCCTTTCTTTGATTGGTATATACTGCTTATGTAAAATAATGGGCTTCAGTGTGATATTTCCTTACGCATATATACTTTTATTGTATTCTGCCCCTCATATTACATTTTTGGCCCATATCTCCCTTTACTCCTTCCCACATCCAAACAGTTCTTCTTCTACTTTCATGTCTTTTAAAAGTACTATTTTGTCTAGATTCTGCATGAGATAAAGCACATTCTATTTGTTTTTCTGAGTGTGGCTTACTTCACTCAACATAATGATCTCTAGTTCTGCCTGTTTTTCTGGATACAATGTTATTCATCACACTCCCTTTTTTTTCTGTCTTTATTTCCTTAGGACACTGATGGAAACCTCCATCACTACCTTATATACTAATATCAGCAGAGTGGGCATTCATGTCTTTTTTGAAAAATAATGTTTTTGTTAATACTTTGAAATTTTCATGCATGCAAAATCATATTCGGCCCACTCTTCCCCATAACTCTTCCTCCATCCAGCCTTTATCCTTGCAACCCCTCCCAACCGCATGTGTTTTCCTTATAACCCACCAAGTCCAATTTATGGGTTTATGCACAGAGTACAGTCAACCTACCAGGGAAAGTGTCCATTAAATAAAACAGATTCTCTCTTCCTGACAAGCCGTGAACTTCTAATATCTCCTTGGCCAAGAGTGGAGGCTCATGAATGCTCCTCACCCTGTATTGGTCTTAGTTAATTTTCTATTGCCATGATAAGACGCCATGACCAAGGCAACTTATATAAGGAAACGTTTATTGAAGTTTACTGGTCTTCTTAACCCAACATAAAACTTACAGAAAATTTACAATGTTCTAGTCCAAAAACTAAGACTTAGATACTTTCAAAGAAACATCTATATATAAAAGATCGATTAAATAAGCAATTGCTAATAGTTAATTAGCTGTGCATTCTTTTAATAAGTGAGAGAGCTGTGCCAACTTCTACTGTGTGTTGCTAAAGTTACCACTAATAATCTGTAGTTCTGATGATTTTTGAAATGAGCCCTTGCTATGAGTTGAAGCTTTTCTTAGATGAGCTAGCTTCCTACCCTAGACTGCCAACTGTCTGTATCACAGGCATCTATCTACCAGCTCATATTTATAAGCCAAATATTTTTAACTTGTGTACATTTTAAGATTGTTTTAGGTAATACATATATGTATATTAGACTAGCTAATATAGAGTTGAAACTTCCATTTTTATTTAAGCAGATTTCAATTCATATTTTTTAATTTCTTATTTAATTACTTTTTAATGTTATTTTCAGTTATTCTTGTCTGTAAATATCCACATGCATGAACCATGCATCTGTGTTTTGTAGTACAATTGCAACACCAAAGACCAATAGACTGAACGTAAAAATAGACTTCTGCTTGTCAGATATTTGGTTATTTTGAACAACGTTTTTCTTGCTTGTCCATTTTTATTTATTTCATAAATTAATTTTATATTCCGCTTATTATTCTACCTAATAATAAAATATTATTATCTTATTAAGTTCTATGCATTCTTTGTGCCTTAGTTCTTACCTAGGGGGGTTTGTGAGCTCCTACTAGTTTACCTTGAATTGGCAACTTCTGGGGATCACTTGGCTGTAACAGCAACATTCATCTTTCTTACTCTGATTCTTAGATAGAATGTGACCCTTATCTCTGCTCCTACTGCAACGCTTTTTAAGGGATACAGTGGAGTATATCCCTTAGAAATACATACCCTTTCTCTAAGTTGCTTCCTGTCTGGTATTTGGTTACAGCAATGACTAAAGTAATTAATGCAGTAGCCATTTTGTCCAATGTGGAGGATTCATTTTTGTTGAGAGCCAGAAGGTGATGCTAGTCTTGGACAACCTCAAATTTTCAGCATGCCATGGGCTTACTATATTAATTTCATGCTATACTTTTCTAAATAGCTCTCAGGGCTATGTACTCACGATATCTGGAGATGGGCAGAATACAGACATTAAAAATTAAGGTGTGTCGTTAATGAATGACTCTCCCTTTAAACTCATACTGAAGGTCTGCAACCCAAATATGACTTTTGTGCAGAGCTGAGGCATTAAAAGGCACTTAGAATGAAATGAAGTCATAAGGGCATGTGTATTGACAGGTTAGATTGAAAAAGATGGTACTTATATGCTGTACTGAACTCTTCTTCCCCTCTGTCTAGGAATTATCAGAAAGAGCTGTTAGACATATAGGAATATGGGGGCTGCCTCCTAGCCAAGGGACTAGTTCTTGAAATGCAATCTACTTAGCTAGTCCTTCATCTTGGATATATAAGCCTTCAAAATTGTGAGACATGACTCTTGTTATTTATTGTGGGCGCTCCTACAGACTAGGATACATTTTGTTGTTGTTTTTACAGAAACAAACAAAAGAAGAGACTGGTTGTCCTAGCAGATCCTGACTGAGATCCTGTCTGTATTCTGGCAGACTGGGGGAGGGGCATGGGTGAAGAAGAGGGAGGGAGAGGAGATTGGGAGGGGACAAGGGAGAGGGCTACAGTTGAGATACAAAGTGAATAAACTGTAATTAATAAAAACATAAATTAAAAAATCTGAAATGCTTCGCAAGGTAGCTTTCCATTTCACCGTCGTGAACTGTCTGCCAGTGTTCCGCTGACATGTCTATCTTTTCCTGGCACCCGGTTTCCTTGTTTGCGTTGAGAAATTCACCTCCTCTAAGTTTCTTCACTGAGTTCCCTGGGCTTCACATTCAGGATCTCTCTGAGATCGGCTGGTGTTCACACACCTGTAGAAGGACTTCTTTTCTGCTTTCACATATATTCCATTTGAATTGCAACACCAGTGTTATCTCTTTTCATGTCCCTCCTTTACTATTAACTTTATTGGCTGAGTGGTTCCTCTGATGAGGCTGGGAAATGGTAATCTTACCCATCTCTATCAGGTCTCTCAGCTCTATCAAGGAGAGACAAATGGCAACAGGTTACCTTCACTGTCATCTGCTCATACTTGTAATACCTGGCACACTGTGACCAATCACCAAGACACTTTGAAATAAGTGACACAATCAGTTACTGTGGTGACCAGTTGCTGCTAATGTCATGTAGAATCAGGAGAGAAGATTGGATGAAATGTGATGATAGCAACTCCTGCTTACTGTGCAGTGGGAGAGCTGCTGGTATTAACCAACGTGTGTTAGCTGATATCTGTGAAGTCAGTCACATGCAAAGCACTGTCTGTTCTGGGATGTTTTAATCTTTATCATCTAGATTGGTTAAAAGATGGGGGTGCCTCAAGATCCAGCTATACCACTCCTAGGCCTATATCCAAAAGATGCTCAAGAATACAACAAGGACATCTGCTCAGCTATGTTTGTAGCATCTTTATTTGTAATAGCCAGAAACTGGAAAAAACCCAGATGCCCCTCAGTTGAGGGATGGATACAGAAATTGTGGTACATCTACACAATGGAATATTACTCAGCAATAAAAAACAAGGAAATCATGATATCTGCAGACAAATGGTGGGAACTGGAAAAGGTCATCCTGAGTGAGGTATCTCAGAAGCAGAAAGACACACAGGGTATACACTCACTCATAAGTGGATATTAGACATATAATATAGAATAAACATACTAAAATCTGTACACCTAAAGAAACTAATCAAGAAGAAGGACTCCGGCTAAGATGCATAATCCCCATTCAGAAAGGCAAAGAGGATGGACATCAGAAGAGGGAGAAAACAGGGAACAGGACAGAAGCCTACCACAGAGGGCCTCTAAAAGGCTATACCCTGTAGGGTATCAAAGCAGATAAAAAGACTTATAGCCAAACTTTGGGCAGAGTGCAAGGAATCTTATGAAAGAAGAGGGAGATAGTAAGACCTGGAGAAGACAGGAACTCTACAAGGAGAGCAACAGAACCAAAAAGTCTAGGCACAGGAGTCTTTTCTGAGATTGATACTCCAACCAAGGACCATGCATGGAGATAACCTAGAACCCCTGCACAGGTATAGCCCATGGCAACTCAGTGTCCAAGTGGGTTCCCTAGTAATGGGAACAGGGGCTGTCTCTGACATGAACTCAGTGGCTGGCTCTTTGATCACCTCTCCCTGAGGTGGGAGCAGCCTTACCAGGCCACAGAGGAAGACAATGCAGCCACTCCTGATGAGACCTGATAGGACTAGGATCAGAAGGAAGGAGAGGAAGACCTCCCCTATCAATGGACTGGAGGAGGGGCATAGGTGAAGAAGGGGAAGGGAGGGTGGGATTGGGAAGGGAGGGAGGAGGGTGCTACAGGGGCATACAAAATGAATAAACTATTAGTAAAAATAAAAATACAAAATACAAAAGAAAAAGAAAGAGAGAGAGATGGGGGTGCAATCTTGCCAGGCCACAAAGGAAAATGATGCAGCCAGCCCTGCTGAGAACTGATTGACTAGGGTCAGACAGAGGGAGAGGAGGACTTCCCCTATCAGTTGACTAGGGGAGGGGTATAAGGGGAAGAAGATGGATGGTGGGTGAGAATGGGAGGAGATGAGGAAAGGCTACAGCTGTGATAAAAAGTGAACACGTTGTAATTAATAAAAATTAATTAACTAACTAATTAATTAATTAAAAATATAGCATTTTCAAGCAAGGGGCTGAGGCAGAAGAATTCCAAGTTTGAGGTCTTTCTGGACTATTTAGGGAAAAACTTACTTTACAAAGAGAAAAAAAATGATGTAATTTTTATTATTTTACAGCTTTAAACCCCACCAACTGTATTATTATATTTGGAAAAATCACTTATTCTAACCCTTTTGGGTCTCCATATCATCATTTGTAAAGCATAGCAACCAATAGCATTTAACAAATGTTATTTTTTTCCAGCTATCATTCAATAAATATTATGTGCTAATACAGAAAGCATATTAATATTAGTAGAGCTAAAGCTACATTATTAGATAAAAGAATTGAGAAATGGAAACCACATAAATGTTCCTCAACTGGTGGAGTAATAAAGAAAACTATTCATAATATATATAATATCTAATATATTAACATATATGTTATACAATATACTATATTAACATATATGCATAGTATATATGATGAATACTATTTAGACATAGCAAGAATGAAATCCTATCATTTGTAACAACATGGACAGAAGTAGAGAACATAATACCTAGTTAAATAAAATAGGCACAGAACACTAAATACCCTTTTATCTCATTTATATGGAAAATTTTAAAAATTGGTCTTCTAGAAGCTGAGCTCAGAGTGGAAGGCTGGGAAGATTAGGCACAGGCAGGGAAAAGTTGATTAAAAGGTATTAAGTTATAAACAAGACGAAAAGTTCTAGTATGCCAATGCTCAGTGGGATCATGACAGATTATAATACTGTATATTCAGAAGAACTCAAATAAAACATATGAAATATATCTACCAGAAATGCATGTAGCTATAAAGACATTGATATACTTACTGACATAAAATTTTAACACTGTTCACAGGTATCAAAATACCACACAGCAACCTATAAATATGTATAACTTTATGTGTCATTTGAAAAGAAAATTTACACTATTTTCTTTTACTTGTGCGATGTTTTTTTCCATATCATTTGGTAAATGGCTTTTTTAATTTCACCCAAAGATGGCTTACATATTTAAATAATACGCTGCTCCCACTAGTTTCTATTCACCCATAAAATTGGAATATACTGTTCAGGAAAATTATAACCTGGGCATGAATATAAAGTCACTTTTCATGTGGGTTATCTTTCATAAATAATTAAAATAATTAGCGGTTAAACTGTGTATATCTTAATATTTCTTCAAACCCTCCCCTAAGTTCAACAGAAAAGAACCTACCCCATAATCAAGTCAAAACGATTAGTGTTAGCCAAAAATGACTGTAGCTGTGAATGACACAGGCTTTCCACTCCAACACAATACTTACAGCTGGGGGACACCAGTGTTAAAGCCATCCTGCTGTTGGCATAAGAGAGTGACACTGTCTCCCAAAAACTCTCCTCATTCAAACATTTCTTACATAATCATAATTTGGTGGAATAAAATGCCAGAATGCTATTGTTGGTGATAGAGCACAGTTTCTAAACCAGATACTGATAAAATTTGCAATTGTCCAAAAATTACATTCTCTGAACAGACTAAAATTTGAGAGACACTTTATGTTCTGAAATGGGAAAGGTGTATTTGAATACACAGACTGTATTTTTTTTTTGAGGCAAGCACTAAGCAAAGAAAGCCAGAAATATTTCTTCCACACAGAATTATGTCAGATGATGACACACAGGAGTGCTTTGGAAAAAAAAATTCTAACTTTAATTGGGCTTTGATCAGACTTATTTATTAAGCCAAGTCACTGGGTACAATAGAAACAATATACTGTTTGGCATACAAACTATTTTTAAGTTAAAGAAGGCACGTAGGTTAGGCATTTCTAATAGCAATAAAATGGTAAGAGAAAAGAGCTAAGAATAACTGTAAACCAGCTGCATCATTTAATTTGAGTTGTAATTATTTTGTTTCCTGTCCCCATGAAAGTGAATTTAGAGTATCCTCCTTAACAACAGCATTCTCCTATAATCAACAGGAGCTTATTTTAATAATCACTTCATTGGGGTTGTTAACCTGAAAGTTTAAGATGACGTACCCATAGCAAACGTAAAGGGAATTTCAACCATTGCCATGTTTAAGAAGAGAGGCCTGCGTCACCGAAGTTAAAAGGCATACAACACAAAGTACCAGTAATTGTAATGTACTCCTCATGTGAGCTGGCAGCCATGTTTAACTACAAAGACACACAATCTCTCCCTTCTGTTTATATGTTCTTGATTTAAGTTTGGTAGGTCTTACATCTTGGAATTTATTTCTTTTAGATTTTCCTGGTTTTGATATTGTTGGTGGTAGATTGGTTATCTTTTCCTTCTTCATCATCTTTTTTTTTTTTTAAGGTGTCCCTGAATGATTACCTAGGCTTCATTGCAATGTGTTGTAGCATCCTGTTCTTTAACTTTAATTTGACCACCTTGAGTATTCTTTCCCTTCTGGTTAATTTAGTAAGGAGTTGCTTTCTTTTTATTTTATTTACGTGTGTAGGTGTGTTGCGTGAACTAATGACATGTGTGCGGGAAATCGGAAGAGTGTTGGATCTCCTGGATCTGGAATTGCATGACTTTGCGAGCCACAGGATGTGGGTGTGAGGTGCTGGGTGTGGTGTGAGGTGTTGGACATGGGTGTGAGGTGCTGGGTGTGGGTGCTAGAAAGCATTCGTAACTACTGAGCCATCTCTTGCAGGCACTGGGTAGAGATTTTATAGTCTTTGGTTATCTTTTCAAAGAACCAACTTTTGTTTGATTGAGCTATATATTGTTCTTTTGGTCTCTGTTTCATTGATTTCTTCTTTGATCTTTATGAGTTCTTGCTGTCTACTCCCTGTGGGTTTAATTTATTCTTAATTTTCTAAGACGTTGAAATGTATCGGGTTATTTGAGGTTTTTGTTTTTAAAATCTAGACACTCAGAGCTGTAAACAGGAAATGGAAAACAGGTAGCTGCAGAGGCTGATCCCCTTGCTAACTTCAGGCTCTACTCTATCAGAGTCCAGTGTTGTTATCTGTTAGTGGGAGCTGCTCCTGGCCACCAGAGTGGACCTTCCTGTTTCTGTTAATGCACTGCCTGGGTCAAGTTTCTTTTCAGCTTATTGACGTTCAGTTTCCTGTTCTCCCCAATGGCCTCTCAGGACTGAGTCCCTGTCCTGAAGGTATGGTCGGTCAGGTCAGTTAAATTCAAACGCCCTGATAGTTGTTCCAAGCACCCTGGTCCTGAGAGTTCATTCAGCTTTAAACAGTGGTGTTCCTCTGAGGTGGTGCATAATCACCGCTGTCCATCTAAGTCACACAGCATGGCAAAATGGGTTCCTCCCCAGTGCTAACCTATCTAGTCACTGGAGGGAACACAGTCTCAGCCAAATCCAAAGCTGGAATTGTTATTTCTGGGGACTGTGAACTTGACCTGAGTGTCTAATTGCTGTGGCCACTTAGCTTACTTTGGGTTGAGGCTTCTACTTTTCTTCTTCTGCCATGGTCCATATGGGTGGAACCATGTTCTGTTGGCTATGTCTTGTCTTTCCTGAGTACTTTATCACTGTACTATCTCCTTCTTAAGTTTTCAAAGTTCTTCTTTCTCTCTTTGAAGTTGTCTATTTTTACTTCTAATGACTCTTAGTCAGGTGTGGTACTTTGGATGATAAATGTCCCACATAGGGTCTTGTATTTGAACACTTGATGCCAAAAAGTGGTGCTGTTTGTCAAGATTATGGAAATCTTTAGAAGATGGAGCCTTGAAGGAAGAAGTATATCACTGTGGGTGGGCTTTGATGACTTACAGCCTCATCTCATCTCTATCTCTCTCTCTTTCCCCGTCTCTCTCTCACACACACATACTTGCTATCTTGTTCTTTCTCTCTCTATGCTTCTGATATATGAATAAAAAAGTATGATAAGCCAGCTTCCTGCTCCTGCTCCATGCTTTCCCTGACTATTGCCAATCCTTCCTCACCATGATAGACTCCGTCTAAATAAATCCTTTTCTCCCCCAAGTTTCACTTGTTCAAAATATTTTTTTTTTTTTTATCAGAGCAACAGAACACTAACCACTAAACCAAGTCGCACAGAGGCAGACTCCAGTGTATTATCTTAGAGGGCAACATCTAGATTTGGGCTTTTGGAAGTCACCGACCTCTGATTCTGTTTTCTTGGGTTGTCAGAATAACCTCAGCCTAGCCTACAGGAAGAAAACAAAGAATATGGGTCAGTGTCCACTCAGCCCCAGTGTTTGCCAGCCCCACCCAGTCGGGGGTCTGCCACGCCACTGTGGTTTCTCATGACTGAGCATAGACATGTGAGGAAGACTAGCCAACACTAAGACTGCCCAGGTGAACCAAGAGTGCAGCACGTGCTTATTTCAGGAAAATTCTTTTTGAGTGTTTCTTTTAAGCTTTCACCATATCTACCTAATATAGAAAGTATACTTTCTTATCAAGTCTAAACCTTCTTTCACCTTTAGAGTATTAGCTGAATCTTCAGAGTCATAGATATTGCAGCATTTCTATGTTAAATAATATTGTTCTGACTTTGCAAAATATTTCAATGATATATAGATGATAGATAGATAGATAGATAGATAGATAGATAGATAGATAGATAGAT
>NW_026596101.1:17703286-17708539 GCF_907164565.1 Psammomys obesus
GATAGATAGATAGATAGATAGATAGATAGATAGATAGATAGATAGATCTCATAAACCTACATTGGCTGCATAAAAAAATCTTTCTTGTTGACTAACACTAGGTTTTCCTTTGTCTCTTATCTTGCTCTAGTGAACCTACAGAATAAAAGAGGTAGTTAATCCCATTTGCTAGCACAATATAGTCATTTTCTCTGTCACATCATAAATAATTATTTAACTAACATCTGTATAAGAGATTCTGGCCAAACCAATGGAGTAACTACCTCATTTCAAACTTAGTACATGACTAGGCACTTAATTGACAATTTGTATTAAAATACTAGCATTGCATTATGAACAGCTTACAAAAGGGAGTTCACTTTAATCCCCTCTTAAATTTAAATATGTAAAATGGAACAAACACTGACAAAGTATCACGTCTCTACAGCCTGTTCTAAAAGCAGCATCATTGCTAGGATCTTACCTATATATAACCCCTCAGGTATGTTATATTATGCCTTGTATGTACATTGTATCTATGTGGAAAAACTGAATTTATGGGTAAATATGTACTCTTACTCTATTTTCTCCTTTCTTTTCATGCTACAGCTGTCCTCTGAAGTTAATATGTGTGGATTTTAAGATAGAGACCCAGCATAAGGTGCTCCCATGACAGGGTACACAAAGGTTCATGCTACTGAGTTATTATGATGGCCAATCCTCCCATGTCTAGAAGATCTAAAAAAGATTCAAAATTTGGATTTTCTAGTCAAAGTCCAATGGTTTTATTCTCTTCGCTGGAAAGAGAGGGACAGCGATCTGGTTTGTTTCTTTTTTGCTGAGACAAACACATGGCTAAAATCACCTTAGGGAAAGAATGAGGTTACTTTAACTTGCATGTTATAGACCATTGTTGAGGAAAGTCAGGGCAGGAAACACAAGTGGGAACTTGAGAAGAAACCATGGAGGCGCACTCCTTGCTGGCTTGTTCACAGGGTCATGCTTAGATACCCTTTTTATACAACCCAGTACTTTCTGCCCAGGGAATGGTGTTGCCCACAGTGAGCTGGGCCTCAAGACAATGCCACCACAGACATGTCCATCAGCTGACAATCCTATCTAAGCAGTCCCTCAATTGACACGCCCTTATCAGGTGACTCAGGCTGTGTCAAGGTAACAGTTAAAGCCAAAGAGTTAAGACACACAGCAAAAATGCTAGGGACTCAGGGTGATTAAAGACCACACACACACACACACACGTTTTTTAAAAAAATCAACATTTGATAAATCTATACTATGTTTGTTAGTCTTTCAGTAGAAAATAATTTGAGTAAAAAAAGAAAAAATCATTTCCTAGGGTCTAGGGAGTTGATTCAGTGGTTAAGACCTCATACTAATCTCCCACAGGATCCAAGTTCAGTTCCCAGCATCCAAATCATATAGCTCAAAACCCCACAACTATTTATAATTTCATCCCCAGGGAATCCTGCTCCAGGAGACTGAAGGCCTTTGGACTCCATAGTTATTTGCCCCTGTCCACATGTACATACAAACAAACACGCACACAGACACTTTAAAATATTTTTTTAAAGGCCCAATGCCAGATATTTGAACTTTAGTTTTCATCACAGTCTCTTCAAGGCTTAAATCTTTGTTTTAAAATATATTTAATTGCATTAGCCATATCAGCCCTTATTTATTTTTTGAGGAATGCTTTGTATTAGGAATCATCCAACAATCCTCACTCAGAAAGGCAAACAGGACGAAATTCAGAAGAGGGAGAAAACAGGAACAGGACAGGAGCCTACCACAGAGGGCTTCTGAAAGACTCTACCCTGCAGGTATCAAAGCAGATGCTGAAGCTCATAACCAAACTTTGGGCAGAGTGAAGGGAATCTTATGAAAGAAGTGGGAGATAGAAAGACCTGAAGGGGACAGGAGCTCCACAAGGAGAGCAACAGAACCAAAAAATCTGAGCCCATGGTTTTTTTTTTCTGAGATGATACTCCAGTCATGGACCATGGCTGCACAGATGGAGCCCATGGTTGCTCAGTCTCCAAGTATGTACCCTAGTAAGGGGAACAGGGATTGTCTCTGACATAAACTCAGTGGCTGGCTCTTTGATCACCTCCCCCTGAGGGGGGTGCAGCCTACCAGGCCACAGAGGAAGACAATGCAGCCACTCCTGATGAGACCTGATAGGACTAGGGTCAGAGGGAAGGGGAGAAGAACCTCTCCTATCAGTGGACTTGGAAAGGGGCATGGGAGGAGATGAGGGAGGGTGGGATAGGGAGGGAATGAGGGAAGGGGCTACAGCTGGCATACAAAGTGAATAAACAGTAATTAATATAAAAAAGAAAGAGAATAATAATAATAAAAAAACTTAGACACAAGGGAAAAAAAAACTAAGAAAAACACTTATGCTTTCAAATGTCAGAATGTCTGCTCTGTAGATCCAAAGCCTAGATAATCTAGTCATTCAGGAATTAACGCTGCTGATAGAAGTTTGGTGTTCCAAGATCAAAGGTTAAACTCACTCTGAAGTCAAGCACACAACTACAGGCTTGGTATCCTCTAAAGGATCACTGACATCTCATAATGGCACTTCCCCAAATCAGTCTTAAAAACAGAAGTGCATCACAAATGCATGCAAATCACTTGCAGCATTCAGTACACACACACACACACACACACACACACACACACACACACACCAGAGGTGGGATCCAAAACCTCTGGACCTGATTTCAATGAATTACATATCGAACATATACCAAATACAGATTTGGGCTGGTAGTTTTATACTTGAGGTTTTTTCCTCCTTCTTTTGACTTCAGTTAAGTCCTCAAGATATGGAGTCTACATGATCGTAACAGGTTATTATAAGAAATTGAATCTGCAGTTCTTTTTTAAATAATCAGATTAAATTCAGGGTACATTTCCTATCATAAGAATTTCAAAGTGCTTAAAATCTGGGACAGATTTTTTTTTCCTGAGCTGTAACAGGAACTAACGTGGGAGGAAGAAAGAGAGGAGACAGCGGAAGTAAAGGAAAAGAAGGAAAAAGAGGTGGAGGAGGAATAGGGGGTGGAAAAAGAATGGATGGAGGGAGGCAGTCAAAAAAGCCTGCTCAGAAAAGCCATGTTCCTACGAAGAAGCAATTCTATTAAGGAGTTTGGTTTGTTAAAGAAGCAGATACATTTTTATCTGGACTTTAACTTGGAAGATGACAGTATTTTATCACACAGAAAGCAGCGAATTTTCTTAGAATACCAACAAGTGGGATGCAGAGAATTATGTTCTGAGAACATAATGATCACTACAAAAATAAACAAAAAACTTTCGGTTTATTTCTCATTGGAGGAAAGCCCACAAAACACAGAGCTTTTTCAAAAGAGAAATCTGATGTAGAAGCTCCATCTAAGGAAATTTGAATTTGAACATCCGGGTAGGCGGGGGTAGGAAACTGTTTGCGCTATTTTTTTTCTCCTTTATTATATTTTCTCTTCCTGATAATTTTGGGAATAGCATCATGTCCCAAATTCCTCCAGCTACTGCTAATGTGCTGAACTTCCTGTTCCTGTGTGGCAGGAATCCATCAATCCTTCATCTTTTCATTATTAATTCTTTTCCCTGATATAGGTCGCTTGAGTCTAAATTACTCAGTTACAGATAAAATATACTCTCCATTAGAGGGACATATTTTTATCTCAACATTCAAAAGGTTGCCTTTTCCACATGTCAAGTGTTAATGGGGTGACACTCATAACTCTTCAGGAGGACATCATAATTTAGAGCTCTATTCTCCCTTTGGGAATTAGACAGAACTTCCATGAACATAAAATGAGAATTATGTGCCTTAAAGGAGGCAAGATCACACCCTTTAGTTTAATCTAATGATGCAAATTGTGGCTCCTACACAATGAGGAAGTCTCCTCTGAAACTAGACCTATTCATATGGAAATGTCATTCTAACCTCCACAGGTGCTGCCTACACCTTAAAGAATGAAGGACAAATTAGGATAACCTCGCCATCCAAGGTGCATGCTGGGAACTCCCTTACTCTTGGTTATGCTTACTCCCCTTGTTTCTTCTGTGGCGTTGATGACTGAAGTCAAGGTTTCAGGCATGCAAGGCAAGTGCTCTGCCACTGAACTATCCTGTGCCCCTGTCCTTTATCCTTTATCCTTTATCCTTTAGCCTTTATTCACTTTAGTAGAGTACTGTTGACCACAAGTGATAAAGACATTGTGATTAAATTTATGGCTACTTACAAAAGGGCCCTATAAAATATCAACACCAAAACCTGACTGTAAATCACCATCAATTTGGACTATTTTTATCCATTTGGCAAGAGGTATATGTGAGGTTGTGCATCTATTGCGTGGTTAGCAAAGGCCACAGCACTTAAATAATGCTGATGAAAATTAATTCATAGAAATTACTGAAAAATCTAGTTCTGATCCAAGTGGCATATTGTAGATATTATTTACAAATGCTTAACTTTTACAAATTGATGTTTTGTTCTGCTAATATATTACATGATGTTTTAAAACTCCATTACCCATATGATCTGTAAGAAGAAAATAACACTAAACACAGCCACGGTTGAATGTGCAAAGCTGCTTAAGCACTTTGTAACAATGGTTCACCCAGATGAAGAAACTTTTCTAAGCTGTGTAACAGGTAAATCAGTAGAGTGCTTGTCCTGAAGGCATGAGCTTCTTCCCTCCGTTTTGATTTCCTAGAACTGAAGTTATTTAAAATTAAAAAAAAAAAAAAGAAGAAGAAGAAGAAGCTGGGATAGCAGCACACACTTGAAATCCCAGTCCTAGTCCCTGACTGGTAGAAACAGATAGACACCTCCGTCTTGCTGGTCCACCAGCCCAAGCCAGTGAGAAACATTAGTGGGGCAGGGGTGGGGAGGTGAGTCCTGGGGAGATAGTTCTGCAGTCAAAAGCACGTGCTCATGCTCAATTATGAGGAGCAGAGTTCAGATCCCAGTCCACGTGAAAAGCAGAGCATTCCACAAATGCCTCTAACTATAGCTCTGAGGGAGTCAGAGATCTGATGACCTTCTTCAGGCCCAGGTGAATGCACCGGTGTATATATTCACAGACATATAGGCACATAAATAAAAATTTAAAGGCAAAGCAAAACAAGGTCAGCCAGTGTCTAAGAAACAAGAGCCAGGATTGTCCTTTGACCTCCACATGCAGGGATAACTTCTATCTATCTATCTATCTATCTATCTATCTATCTATCTATCTATCT